>NC_135213.1:34008324-34108324 GCF_052324685.1 Brachyhypopomus gauderio | reverse complement strand
GATCACCTGTCTTAACAATTTTAAGCCCAAAATCTACAGAAAGGTCCTCAGCCATGTTCCTCTCCTGCTACGTCCTCCTGAAGTTTAGCACAGACCTGACAACAGCAATGGTGATTTGGGGAATAAGAGTGGATGGTCTGTGATATCAGACCCATTGATCACTGAATCACTGAGTCACTGAATCACTGAGTCACTGAATCCCTGAATCCCTGAGTCACTGAATCCCTGAATCACTGAATCACTGAATCCCCGAGTCACTGAGTCCCTGAGTCCCTAAGTCACTGAATGTGAAATATGATGTTCATCTTGTTTCAATGCCCCGTGAAGGCATGTTCATTTGCACAAGTAGGAAAAACAACCAAAACCAAGAACAAGTGTAAAGGGTTACACTCCTCTGATCTGAGACCAGTATAGATGCCGCCCCTCACACTGTGGACCAGTTCGGTAAGACTGCACAACTGTTTCCCAGTCAGCCTCAGACCTTAACAAGCCTCTGATGAAACAACGGATCTGATGGACTGTGTAACAAATCTTAGCAAGAAGCCCAAGAAGTGAGTTGCACTGGTTCTAGTACCATAGTGCCAGAGTTCTAGTCCACTGGTCCTCTGTTTTTTGTTTTTTTTTACCTGATGTATGCGTGCCCACGACAACAACCCCACGACAACAACCCCTCGACAACAACCCCCACCCCGTCTGGTTCACTCCCCGGTGGTGTTTGACCAGTACTCCTCTCCCTCTCCCTGGTGGTTCATGTATTTGAAGCAGAGGTGAGAGACTCTGGTTTCTTAGGGATGCTCAGGTGAACACACATTCACAGAGGACAACAGGTGCGGTGGAAATGTCGAAACTGTAAGAATGCAATATTTATTTGTAAGTGTATTAAGGAGAATAGGATGTAAATAAAGTGATTCAGAATTCCGTGTGAATAGTACGAAGAAGCTACAGATTATCTGGGTAATTTTGTATATTTTACAGATGGAGAATTCTGAAATGATTTTGCAATATTCCGTAAATTCATACTGAAGCCCCATTTCCCTTCTTAACATGTTTGTTCTATGGGTAGATGAAGGTTTGTTATGATACTACAGACACATAGAATTCAGTGTTACTGCCTTGGCTATATGTGTGTTTCCATCTTCATAACCAGAGGTAAACCTGTAAGACATCCTCCACTGATGAACAGGGTCACTGACTCTTTATAAAAAGCTTTTTTTTTGCTGGTGTTTTTCATAGCAAAATGCAGGGAATAGGTCTCTCTTTTTTTATGTATTTTATTATTATAGATCTGGTGTTCTTAAATGTTATAGTTTCACAGGCTGGAATTATTTTATTTATTATCATTTTTGACACAAATGCCCAGCAAAGATGGAGAGTGATGGAGAAAAATATGTGTAGTTCATGTTACATAATAACACACACACACACACACACACACACACACACACACCACACAAACACACACACAGTGGCATACATCTGCCCACTCCTTCACACATGCACGCACGCACGCACGCACGCACACACACACACACACACACACACACACACACACACACACACACACACACACACACACACAGGACGTAACCATTGCATTAAAATAGTGATCAGTGGCCTAAAATGTCCATAATGCTGTAACATACCATAGTCGGTCTGTAATCAATATTCACTCTTATTCACTCTTATCTACCAATATAAAGGTCAGTCTCCAAGAGAACTATTATGTTTCTTCCAGATGCAGCAGCATAAAAATCACACACACGCAAACTTTATGTACTTTACTAAAATGTTTAATATCTCTCCGTATCTTACCTAAGTACACTGCAGTTACTTACCTCGAATCTTATTCATATATATATATATATATATATATATATATATATATATATATATATATATATATATATGATAAACACATGCGGAGTAAAAGCTCTGAAATATCGTATATTGATTAAGGAAAATTATTAGGAAATATAGTGAAATCGTTTATTATTACTAATATTATTTATTATTGTTATAGAATTCCAGCGCATTGGTCTTCCCCGCTGTCTGATAGAGCGGGTCGAATACGCGCGTGCATTACAGTACAAAATGTTAACTATAGTTAGCGCGTCATCTTTATGAGATGTAAAACTGTATTCACTGTCCTTTATGGGGAAATTATATAAATTTATATATATATATATATATATATATATATATATATATATATATATATATATATATATATATATAAACAATGGCAATTAATCCTTTAATCTGTTGTTTTCTGTTTAACATTTGCTTCAGTGTAGGATTTGGGGTATTTTTCTAATATTGATATGAATAAAGAAGAGTCCAGTGTTGTGGAGATACATGACCGGTCTCTGGCGTGAGGCACAGCTTTTAGCTTTGTCCCGGCATTAAGATAAAACGACAAAATTTTCTGTGATGTTGAAGTTAGTGAAATGTATACTGATATTTTCTGTTTAGACTGTTTGGGGGCACAACGCCGTTACATAATGAAGCCACTATCCGACACTAAAGAGGACTTCAAAGCCTGGTGTTGAAACAGCGAGTCATTTTCGCCCTCTCAGAAAGGATGGATGATGATTACAGTCGGAAGAAGAGGGTTCTCTGTCTCATTGTTTTTGTTTGTTTGTTTGTTTGTTCCAAATAGCTGCCATATTAGTATAAAAGCACTCATACAGAATGCGAAATTATTTTATGATCGGGAAAAATACTGTTCTACTTTACAATTCCCAAGACATGTATCGAAATGTATGTCGCCTATGATGTATCAGCTTGGTGATAAATACTGTGTGTTTTATATTTTATTTCTGCACAAGTAGGCCGAAATTAATGATGAAAATACAATTTAATTTGCAGTGTACTCTAATTGATCATCAGTATTCTGCTCAAATCTGTTTCTGTGTCGCATCTCTTCAAGAATAGTTCCCTTTCTACCTTCATGAGGCATGCTTTGCTTTTCCACCTTAGCTCTTGCCCTCCCTCTGTTTTTTTTCCGTTTAAAGCAAATTCCTTTCCAATTTAGCGCCTTCCATTAACATGTGTTTCAGCGCCGGGTGTTGATTTACTGCTGGTATCAAATACATATTGCCAACCGAGTGAGACATGCAACCTTTCATTTTCACGCCGTCGCCTCCCAAATTCGACATGCTACATTAACAAGAAAAATGGCTGCCAGGAGGAAGCGCTCCGTATCTTCAGACCACGTTTGGTTTTCATTTTACATTCATTACTGCCCACTGTCGCTGTCGAGATGTGGAGAGCTGGAGTGCGCGTGCACGTGGGGGGAGGGGAGTCGCGTTTGGACGCGCGCGGTCTAAGCTCAGATAACTCGACCCCTCGGTTTCACTGTTGAATGGTTAACTTATGAAGCGGTTCACTTGCGTGTGTCGGTTGTGGGTGAATTGTTTCTTCGTAATATTACATTATAAAGTTATTCGGAGACTCGATTGAAGTTTTCACCTTTTGTGAGAATAAAAGCTCGTTTCTTATTGCAATGTGCGGCTCTCGAGAACGCCACCTACTGGCAACATCCAAATGGCATTGCAAATGCCCTGAACAGTGGCCTGTTCTCTGTTCCTGTATCTCGAGGCTAACACAACGAGCAGTGACCGCAACAGGTGAAATATGACGTCTGGTTGAGAGTGGCAAGTCTCATGGCAGACACTGTATGATTTTATGGGGATATTGTTATTATGATTAATTATTTATTTAGGTATTGATTTTATTACTGGGACTAAGATTCTTCTTGGAATGGTGAGCTGCTGAAAATTCTGTTTACCACCCAGTGGGCACACATGCAGTGCAATACATATGGTTCTGTATATGGATGGGTCTGCTCTAACCATAACCCTAACCCTAACCCATATGGTACTGTGTGGATGGGTGTGCACTCTGCTCTAGCCCTAACCCAAACCTTTGGGAGCTTGTGTTAACTTGAAGTCAGGTTTCAGGAAATGTGTTTTAATGAGAGGAAATGAGTTTGATGGTTTATAAAATCACGTGTTTCCTGAGCTGGACAATCCAGAGAATACACCACATGCCACAGTCTGAAATACATCACTTCCTGCCTAGCGCAGGAAGTCCATGGATCATGCTGTAATATTTTCATGGTAAACTACCTGAATTCTGTGCTCAGACCCAGCAGTGAGCTCATGGCCTCTCCTAGTGGCCAGTGTGAAGACAGATGAGTTTCTCTTTGGGGGGGAAAGGGAGTCAGAACTCCCCTCATTAGAACAGGCCAGTACAAACAAGACAAACCATGCTTTAATAAGCCAAAGACTTTTGTTTTGAAATGCCTGTGGCAGACCCTGAGGGACCGCCTTCATCCCAAATAAAGTGGAGCAGACATCACCAGTACACCTCTCTCTCTCTGCCTGTCTGTCTCTCTGCCTGTCTGTCTGTCTTTCCCACCTATTTCCATGGTGCATAACTTGTTTCCTACACAAAACTGAACTAGTTTTCTCACCCCCCACTTCAGTCACTGAGCTGTTGCCGTGTGCAGATCTGAAATAGATTAACAGCCTCCATCTTTCCCAACTGCCCAGTCACCGTGGAAATGACTCCCCCCCCAGTCACTGAACGAGTGTTGCTCCCTCCCTTCTTTTTACTTGTTCTTTTTCTGAAACAGATTCACACTCACGCCCACACATACTCACACACACACACACACACACACACAAACACACACTCAGACACATACACACACACACACACACACACACTCTCACACATGCAAATACACACTCAGACTCGCACACGCACACAAAAACACACGCTCACACATACAAACACACACGCACACACTCAGACACACTCTCACATGCACACACACACACACACTCAGACACACACTCACACGAACACTCAGACAGACACTTGGACAAAGGCTCAGACAGACAATCAGACACAAGCTCAGACACACACTCAGACAGACACAGGCTCAGACACATTCGCACACACACACTCAGACACAGGGTCAGACACACACTTACACACACTCAGGCACACACACACACACTCAGACAGACACTCAGACACACACTCAGACACAGGCTCAGACATACACACACACACACACACACACACTCAGGCACACACACACACACACACATACACACACACTCAGGCACACACACACACTCACACACAGGCTCAGGCTTCAGCGTTCTGCAGACACACACTCACACAAAATCAGACACACACACACTCAGACAAAGGCACATACTTACACTCACACACACACACTCAGACACAGGCTCAGACATACACACACACACACTCAGGCACACACTCACTCACAAACTCAGACACAGGCTCAGACACACACACTTGGACACACACTAACACACAGGCTCAGGCTTCAGTGTTCCGCAGACACACACTCACACAAAATCAGACACACTCACACACACACTCATACACAGGCTCAGACATACACACACACACTCAGGCACACACTCACACACTCAGACACAGACTCACACACACACTCAGACACAGGCTCAGACACACACACACACACACACACACACACACACACTCAGACACACACCTACACACACACACACTCACACACACACTCAGACACACACCTACACACACACACACACACTCAGACAGACACTCACTCACACACACACACACACTCACACACAGGCTCAGGCTTCAGCGTTCTGCAGTTCAGCTGCATCTCCTCACATTGGCCTTCATCAAGCTCACAGTTCAGGTAACGCCCACCACAGCATGATTCTGACTGTTGATTGGCTGGGACAAAATGACAGCTCGCTTTTTTTGTTTTTGAAGCACTCCCCATTCTGTGAGGGAGGTGTGAGTGCATTGCTAAGGTTCTGATTTCCACTGTTTCCATAATCTAACATTTTTAAACCCTGACCGAGAGGTACAAACATGTAATAGAAGTTCTAAATTGTTAAAATAAAATGTAGTAATAGCATACATACATATCCCTCGCCAGTGCTACTGTGATAAACAGTTATGGATTTCAGCTACACTGAATATCTCAGCTAATCAGTTGCACCCCCCCCTACACACACACACACACACACACCTTTAGCTGTTGCTTGCTTGCCTGCTTTTCCTCTTCTTTCGTATTGATAAACTCATAAATTGGCTCTTTACTGCACTATAATAGGGAGTAGTTGGATCCCCTTTTTACTTAAGCTAATGAACTCAGGCCTGATAAAGCCTCGTAATCCTTACCCTGGGTATTTTACACTCCACGCACTTCACAGAGACAGAACATTTTTACATGCACTGTCTGTACATGCACGGCTGTCTGTGTCTTAAAGGTGGGGCTGATGAAACTGCTATACTATTTAGATAACATAGAAAAACATAATTTTAATAGTAACCCTTCCATTGTCTTCTGTGTGTGTCCAACTAAAATGTTCCAATCCATTTTTCCATATGATGTATATAATGTAGTTTAGACCTCTGTGTTTCATTGAGACTACTGGGTTAGAGTAACAAACAATCAGGATGGAGGCTATACAATCACAATTTCACACACACTCACACACACACACACACACATCTCTCTCTTTTTCCCCTGAGTGGATGAAGTTTGACAACACAGAGAATTTGCAGAATTTCACATTTCATGTACTTCCAGAAATTTAATCTGGGTGAGAACACAGGTAGTGTTATGAAGAGCTGGGTGAGAACACAGGTAGTGTTATGAAGAGCTGGGTGAGAACACAGGTAGTGTTATGAAGAACTGGGTGAGAACACAGGTAGAGCTATGAAGAGCTGGGTGAGAACACAGGTAGTGTTATGAAGAGCTGGGTGAGAACACAGGTAGTGTTATGAAGAGTTGGGTGAGAACACAGGTAGTGTTATGAAGAGCTGGGTGAGAACACAGGTAGTGTTATGAAGAGCTGAGTGAGAACACAGGTAGAGCCATGAAGAGCTGGGTGAGAACACAGGTAAGGCTATGAAGAGCTGGGTGAGAGCACAGGTAGTGTTATGAAGAGCTGGGTGAGAACACAGGTAGTGTTATGAAGAGTTGGGTGAGAACACAGGTAGTGTTATGAAGAGTTGGGTGAGAACACAGGTAGTGTTATGAAGAGTTGGGTGAGAACACAGGTAGTGTTATGAAGAGTTGGGTGAGAACACAGGTAGAGCTATGAAGAGCTGGGTGAGAACACAGGTAGAGCTATGAAGAGCTGGGTGAGAACACAGGTAGTGTTATGAAGAGCTGGGTGAGAACACAGGTAGTGTTATGAAGAGCTGGGTGAGAACACAGGTAGAGCAATGAAGAGCTGGGTGAGAACACAGGTAGTGTTATGAAGAGCTGGGTGAGAACACGTAGTGTTATGAAGAGCTGGGTGAGAACACAGGTATGGCTTAGAAAATCGTGTATGTGATGAAGCACATTAATGGCTTATTGAACAAAGTTGACTCTGCTCTTTGTGCTAATGTGTGCAGAAAATTGACCGTGGAAAATATTGTCACCCTAGAATGAGTTTAGAGAGCGATTTTTCCCTCAAGTTTTTTTTTTCACAAGTCCCTAAGTTTCTTTTCACAACTGCACTTACAAATAGTCTTTTATCCCATCTATCATCTATCCGTCCATCCATCCATCCATCCACCCATGTGACTCTGAGACAGTAAGGATGGGGCTCTTGGCTGAGAAAGGAGACTCTGGTTGCGCTTGTGAATAAAACTGTGGGTTTGGCGGAGTAATCGATGCTTGATTAATCTGGTCTGCTTTAGTCTTTTCCGGATGCAGGAAAGCGACCGTAATGGCGCCACTTGTCTCTCCTTCTGCACTGATTAATTGAAGGGCTGCGTAAATCACACCACTTTACACTGCACTCAATACAGGAGCCAAACACACTAACCCATCCCCGTTGGAAAACGAACTCATCCCCGCTCGAACATGACCCTTCAACCCTTCCACACCCCAACACCCTAATTCACACCCTTAAAATTGTGTTGGGTTGGCTACTATCCACACCCCAACACCTTAACCCCACTAAAGCGGTGTTGGACTATAAAAGCATGTTGCTCTACAAAACATGTAGTTTAGCTACATTAAAGCTATTATTTGGAGAAGCTAGCAACTATCTGTGACAGTGAGAAACATGGCAAAGTAGCCAAATTCTACTGAAGCTACAATCCTAACTGACACTTCAGGGGCAGTTATTGAAGGTCTGTTTCTGATGTGACCTCTTCTGTTGAATGAACTATTCTGATGAATAGTAATAAAAAAATAGTTTTATACTTAATCTTATGGTGTTTTATAGTTAATCGATCTAGTAGATACCACTTAAACCTATAAAAAGCACAAATGTAACAGATTGCTTGGGTTTACAGTAAGGAAGCTGGAGCTCCACAGCCACCCTAAACAATCCTCACTACCACCCTAAACCATCCTCACTACCACCCTAAACCATCCTCACTACCACCCTAAACCATCCTCACTACCACCCTAAAGCATCCCTGTTAACACCCTAAACCATCCTCACTACCACACTAAACCATCCTCACTACCACCCTAAACCATCCTCACTACCACCCTAAACCATCCTCACTACCACCCTAAAGCATCCTCTAGGGGTGCACGATATGGACTAGAATTACGATGTGCGATAACATTGTTGGATATCCCGATATCGATGTGAACCACGATAAATTAAGATTAAAATACAGAGATGTAGTGTCTCTCTGAACAGCAGCACGTTAATTAGTTTTTTTTTTTACTGTGTAATGAATCCAGAATAATTCCAAATATTTTGCAGGTTTATTCAACAATAGATTCAATCTAGGTTTATACTTTCACGAGTGACCGTAGCGCGACTCCGCACACCTCGCGTAAACCTCCGCGAACGACGGAAGCGTTTAATCTTGCCGTGTCACATTCTTTGCAGTGTTGTCCGAAACGATATGTAGGCCTAGTAGTATAGAAAAAACACCCCTCAAATACAGGGGAATGAACATTTACCTGACCAATTTTAATGTTGCTTTGTGTATCAGGTTTGAAAAGTGCTGGAATTTAGGCTAAAGTACTTGAAATTGTAACTACTTCGTTTCACAACAAATATCTGTCTGACTGAACAATTCTCTTGTAATTACATTAACAAATACGAGCCTCTTGTAATTCCAGGACGAAACATGAAAGAACGTGAAGACGTTAAGATTGGGCGTTTTGAAAATAAACAACCATTAAATAATGTGATAAAAAAAGCGAATTATTTCGAATCATTTAGAGTATATGTATAAATATTTAACTCAATTAAGTTTAACGAGCTGGGAATTATTGAAATGGACCTTGAAAGTGACGTACAAGTGCTTTAATTCCACCTTGTATAGGTATATGAACCCGGCAAACATGACTGTTCTCATTGCGCTGAGACGCGGCGCGCGCGAACTTACAAAATTCGAGAGGTGCACTATGGTGTCATTTCCGTGCACGACCTCGTGAATCGACAGCGCGCGAGACCATCGCGCACGGGCGAAGCCACCGTGATTACGTTATTTTCGCCTTGCGGACCCTGGCGCTGCATCAAGTGTAAACCAGGCTTAAACCAAATCGCGTGTCTGATGAGCGTGTTCACCTCACTCTGCCTCTTGCCTACTTACGTCACGTGATCATAGTCTGCAGCGCGAATAGCTCCCTCTATTGCTGGACGAGGATAACGCAATTTGAGTTTGCTGTTATTCAAGGAGTTATCGTGGCTCTTTCGATGTGTTTATCGTGAAACTTCACATTGCGATAACGATAAAAATACGATTCATCGTGCAGCCATACTCACTACCACCCTAAACCATCCTCACTACCATCCTAAACCATCCTCACTACCACCCTAAACCATCCTCACTACCATCCTAAACCATCCTCACTACGACCCTAAACCATCCTCACTACCACACTAAACCATCCTCACTACCATCCTAAACCATCCTCACTACCACCCTAAACCATCCTCACTACCATCCTAAACCATCCTCACTACCACCCTAAACCATCCCTGGTAACACTCTAAATCATCCTCACTACCACTCTAAACCATCCTCACTACCACCCTAAACCATCCTCACTACCACACTAAACCATCCTCACTACCACCCTAAACCATCCTCACTACCACACTAAACCATCCTCACTACCACACTAAACCATCCTCACTACCACCCTAAACCATCCTCACTACCACCCTAAACCATCCCTGTTAACACCCTAAACCATCCTCACTACCACCCTAAACCATCCTCACTACCACCCTAAACCATCCTCACTACCACCCTAAAGCATCCTCACTACCACCCTAAACCATCCTCACTACCACCCTAAACCATCCCTGTTAACACCCTAAACCATCCTCACTACCACCCTAAACCATCCTCACTACCACCCTAAACCATCCTCACTACCACCCTAAACCATCCCTGTTAACACCCTAAACCATCCTCACTACCACCCTAAACCATCCCTGGTAACACTCTAAACCATCCTCACTACCACCCTAAACCATCCTCACTACCACACTAAACCATCCCTGGTAGCACCCTAAACCATCCTCACTACCACCCTAAACCATCCTTACTACCACCCTAAACCATCCTCACTACCACCCTAAACCATCCTCACTACCACCCTAAACCATCCTCACTACCACACTAAACCATCCCTGGTAGCACCCTAAACCATCCTCACTACCACCCTAAACCATCCTCACTACCACCCTAAACCATCCTCACTACCACACTAAACCATCCTCACTACCACACTAAACCATCCTCACTACCACTCTAAACCATCCTCACTACCACCCTAAACCATCCTCACTACCACTCTAAACCATCCTCACTACCACACTAAACCATCCTCACTACCACACTAAACCATCCTCACTACGACCCTAAACCATCCTCACTACCACCCTAAACCATCCTCACTACCACCCTAAACCATCCTCACTACCACCCTAAACCATCCTCACTACCACACTAAACCATCCTCACTACCACCCTAAACCATCCTCACTACCACCCTAAACCATCCCTGTTAACACCCTAAACCATCCTCACTACCACCCTAAACCATCCTCACTACCACCCTAAACCATCC
Source organism: Brachyhypopomus gauderio (assembly GCF_052324685.1). NCBI lineage: Eukaryota > Metazoa > Chordata > Actinopteri > Gymnotiformes > Hypopomidae > Brachyhypopomus > Brachyhypopomus gauderio. The sequence continues at coordinate 34,097,223 of NC_135213.1, read as the reverse complement.
CTGTTAACACCCTAAACCATCCTCACTACCACCCTAAACCATCCTCACTACCACACTAAACCATCCTCACTACCACCCTAAACCATCCCTGTTAACACCCTAAACCATCCTCACTACCACCCTAAACCATCCCTGGTAACACTCTAAACCATCCTCACTACCACCCTAAACCATCCTCACTACCACACTAAACCATCCCTGGTAGCACCCTAAACCATCCTCACTACCACCCTAAACCATCCCTGGTAACACTCTAAACCATCCTCACTACCACCCTAAACCATCCTCACTACCACACTAAACCATCCCTGGTAGCACCCTAAACCATCCTCACTACCACCCTAAACCATCCCTGGTAACACTCTAAACCATCCTCACTACCACCCTAAACCATCCTCACTACCACACTAAACCATCCCTGGTAGCACCCTAAACCATCCTCACTACCACCCTAAACCATCCTCACTACCACTCTAACCATCCTCACTACCACCCTAAACCATCCTCACTACCACCCTAAACCATCCTCACTACCACCCTAAACCATCCTCACTACCACACTAAACCATCCCTGGTAACACTCTAAACCATCCTCACTACCACACTAAACCATCCCTGGTAACACTCTAAATCATCCTCACTACCACACTAAACCATCCTCACTACCACCCTAAACCATCCTCACTACGACCCTAAACCATCCTCACTACCACACTAAACCATCCTCACTACGACCCTAAACCATCCTCACTACCACCCTAAACCATCCTCACTACCACACTAAACCATCCTCACTACCACCCTAAACCATCCTCACTACCACCCTAAACCATCCTCACTACCACACTAAACCATCCTCACTACCACCCTAAACCATCCCTGGTAGCACCCTAAACCATCCTCACTACCACCCTAAACCATCCTCACTACCACACTAAACCATCCTCACTACCATCTTAAACCATCCTCACTACCACCCTAAATCATCTCCACTAGTACCCTAAACCATCCTCACTACCACCCTAGACCTTTACCACTAGCACCACTAGCCACTAAGTAGCAGACTAACAGACTTTTACTCTCATGCAGATGTTTCCAATAAGACTGCAATGAAAACTAATAGTTTGAGCCCAAAGGAGCAGCAGCATTCTGAATACACTCGTAAACAACACTGGCTGCTCATTTCATTTCTGCTGTAACAATTTTCCACATGAATTACTAATTCTGTGGGTAAAAATCCCTTAACACCCTCGCTCAGCCAAACTAATTCCAAAACCCCTGGCTGTGATCAATTTATCCTGCCGCTGTATGAAGGGAGAACAAAGAAGTTCACAAAATACTTCAGATAAGTTGATAATCTACTTGTCCTTCACTGATTAGTGAGTGTGTGTGTGTGTGTGTGTGTGTGTGTGTGTGTGTGTGTGTGCATGAGTGTGTATGTGTGAATGTGCATGTGTGGGTATATTTATGCATATGTGTATGTATGCGTGTGTATGTGCGTGTGTGTGTATGAGTGTGTATGTGTGTGTATGTGTGTACGAGTGTGTCAGTGTGTGTGTGTGTGTGTATGAGGGGGTATGTTTGTGCATGTGTGTGTGTGTATGAGCATGCAGGAGTGTGTGTGCATGTGCATGCATGCGTGTCTGTGTGTATGAGCGTGTATGTTTGCGCATGTGTGTGAGTTTGTGCATGTGTGCACATGTACATGTTTTGACACTAATACCTGCTTTCACGCTTGTATTCTGTCTTATCCTCATTGCCTTGCTGACCTTGAAGTGCTGATGAGAGTGAGGATTTAAAGATTAGACATGTTTCTGGTTCACACTCCAACTTACTCGTCCACCTTTCTGGACATGTGATCTTTTTATTGGCCTGCCAGATGTGCTAAGGAGAGCAGACAGAACCTCTCCCTCACATTTCTCTTTTTGCTGTCATTTTACTCTTTAACTGTTCACTGTTCCTCTGTTTAATCTGTTTCTGCACTTCTCTCTCTCTCTCTCTCTCTCTCTCTCTGTCTCTCATCTATTACATTTGTATATTAAGCTGGTGGTTATGGTGGAGTAGGGGGTGGTGGTAAAGGTGGTACACATTTTTGACCCCGTAGATCATTGGCACAATTAACCCATATGTGTCATTTTAGCTGTCCACAGTAGTTAGGTGTGTGTATGTTGTATGTGTGTGTGTGTATGGTTTTGATAGAGAGTTCCAGAACTCTAGCCCTAACCCCATATCGGTGGGTTTGACTTATATTTGTATCTACTGACTCTGTATCACTAGAGAGGTCTGTGATCTACAGTATGTACTATCCTCTGATCTACTGATGTCTCTGTGTGTACAGACCAAATGGGGTTACAGTGACAACCAGGACTGGATAATTGAATTGGAATAATTATGTGAGAGGCACTGGTGACCCAACAGGAAGAGGAGATCACCAAAAGAAATGAAGTCCAAACATCCAGGTCATAGACCCAGTAATGTAGAAGTTAGTCCTATATGTGTTCCTGTCATGTAGAGAAATGTCTTTGGCAGGCCCTCATGCTCAAGTCTGCTACTGTCTTCATCTAAATGCAAACGAACGAATGAGGGAATGAACAAATGAATTAACAAATGAGTGATTGAACGAACGTGCAGCTTGAATGTCTTTGATCTGCAGGTGGGCTGCTGGCTTTCCGACGAAGAGCTGCGTGGCAGCACAACGAGGTGACGCGTCTCATCCAATAAACACAGACATGGTTCTTGTCGCTCCCCAGTTTTTAATACAATAAACTGTCGCCATCCAGCAATAAATCAGACAGAAATGGATAAAAATGAGCTTCATTGTGATGGAGACGCTGAAGGACACAGAACATTCATATAGAAAGTTATAGAAAGTGTGTGTTACAGAGAGTGTGTGTGTGTTACAGAGAGTGTGTTGCAGAGTGTGTGTGTGTTACAGAGAGTGTGTTGCAGAGTGTGTGTGTTACACAGTGTGTGTTACAGAGAGTGTGTTGCAGAGCGTGTGTGTGTTACACAGTGTGTGTTACAGAGATTGTGTTAGAAAGTGTATATTATAGTGTGTGTTATAGTGATTGTGTGTCATACAGAGTGTTTGTGTGTTATTGTGTGTGTGTGTGTGTGTGTATGTTACAGTGTTTGTTCAGTGCTGTTCAGAAGGCTACAGCTGAAACAGCAGCGCACCACTCTCTGTGTCTCTCCCCCTCTCCCACCTCTCTCCCTCCCTCCCCCTATCTCCCCCTCTCCCCTCCACTCTCTATCCCTCCCCTCTATTTTCCCCCTCCCCCTCCACTCTCTCTCTCTCTCTATTTGCACCACCCATCTGATTAAGCCACACCCACCCCCCTCTTCCTGTAACACAAATATAACAATCCGCACTAGCATGACGATAACAGTTTGCTAAAGGGTATTGGGCTAAGTGTGACATGTTTTACAGTGACTGTGCTAACTGGTCCCAACAGTTTTCTATGAATGTAGAGTGTGACAGAGCAGACACTTTGAATTCTTTCACAGCTGCTGGGAAGGTTAACGGTGATTTAATCAGCTGAAATTCCAGCTGAGAGTCAGTGAGCTGGAGCTCAGAAAGTCAGGTGAGTGTCCTGACAGTCAGGGGTCAGTGTCCTGGAAGTCAGTCAGGTCAGTGTGTTGAGGGTTAGAGAGTCACGTCAGTGGGTCAGAGGTCAGTGTGTTGAGGTTTAGTGAGTCAGATCTGTGGGTCAGAGGTCAATGTGATGGTCTTACCAGGTCAGTGTGCTAGAGGTTAGAGGGTCAGGTCAGTGGGCCAGAGGTCAATGTGATGAGGTCAGAGAGTCAGGTCATAGCCTGATGATCAGCAGTGTTGGAGGTGAACCAGGATTAGACGTGTTCCTATAGCTGTAGGAAGAATGACAGAAATAGCTGGTGGGGGGGGGGGGGGGGGGGGGTAAAGTGTGAAAGCTGATAATAGTCTGAGCAACAAAAAGTGACAGAGGTGAGAACGTTGCCCTAATTCACATATTAACGTATTAACACCTGGGGCTGCACGTCTTTGCCACATCCTTTTCCTGTGGTTTATAGGGCAAATCACATAGAAATGCACACAACTGCACTTTATCTAATGCAACTTACAATTTTAATCAAGGACATTTTAAGGCCCAATCTCCCACCACCACCCCACAAAATGTGTGTATGTGTGTGTGTATATGTTTGTGTGTGAGTGTGTGTGTGTGTGTGTATGTGTGTGTGTGAGACTTCCACTGAATTAGCTGTAAGGTTTAAATTAGCAATCACTACAGACATCAGAAGCACAGAGGTTTTATACATGAAGATGAATCTTAACCATACGGATCAGTTTGAAAAATCACCTAGCTTGGAGGGTTGAGGGGGTCTATCACTGCTGTCCGCCGTAGAGGCCAAAGGACTCCGGTGTCTTTATGTTGACCTGGTTCAGAATCTGCTCTCCTCATATACCACACCACGTCTTTGTGTCAGTAGGGACACATCAACATGTCAAACATGCTCTCTGTATTGAGATTCAGGTGGCAACTGTTTATGGACCTCTGGAACTTAAGGACATGAAGGTCTGATTTAAGGTCTGATTTAAGGTCAGTGAAAGTCTGATGGCGTGGACTCTGGCCATACTCCCCTGCACAGGAAAGGATCTTGTACAAAAAGGTCCTTTCATGTTGTTTACAGATGAGATGAAGAGCATGTGGTGATTCCTGGAGGAGCCATGATCTGCAAGCAGAGCATAACGAGACCATTTTTGAATCGTTTAATAGCTCTTCATTTGTGTTGTTGTAAAGCAGGCAGCTGTAGTTTCTGCTGGGCTGGTATGGTGGCCTTCTGTAAGGTGGAGTAAATAACCTGAGCATGAGTCTGGTGAAGGGTGTATAGGCTGCTGGGGTGTGCTGGGTGTGTTGGGGTGCGCTGGGGTGAGCTGGGGTGAAGGGTGTGCTGGGATCAGCTGGGGTGTGCTGGGTGTGTTGGGGTGCACTGGGTTGAGCTGGGTGTGTTGGGGTGCGCTGGGGTGAGCTGGGGTGTGCTGAGTTAGAGAGACCTGCGTTTCAGGGAGAGGATGATGTGCTTGAAGGCACCTAAGTGTCTTGCCTGTGAACAGTTGACCCAGGCTCTGTACAGACTGCTGCACTGTTCACAATTCAGCAGGAAAACTGCTTTGTAAATGTCTTTGTTCAAGTTGCCAGTTATGTTGGATAGGGCTATCTGGCCACGTTCATCCCTTCATTGGGCTTCATGACAGATGACTGCATATGACTTTGCTAAAGGTCTCTGGCATGCATCACACAGGGCGTGGCCACCCTGCACCTGATGGCGTTTTCCTTTTGTTTGAATTGCAGTAATTTCCCGTGTGATCTGTTGGTGTCAGTGGAGTGATGTCAGTACGTGGCTGGCAGTGGTGAAGATGGCATTGGAGTCATTGTGCGCCCATGGGAAGAATCGCATCACCTCTGAAATCTGACTACTGAAATCTGACTACTGAAATCTGACTACTCTTAACGGCTCCCCTGAGGAGAACGTTAAGAGTGTCAAAACATCATCAGGATCTTCCTCACTTCTTGTCTCTGGTTTAGATTCTCACACTAACTGCCCAACCCTCCATGTCATCTACGTCAAAACAGCTTTTGAAAGCAAATGCAGTAACTATAGTTACACTATACACTAGTGTTCAGAGTGGATACGAGAACTATTGTATGTTCCAACTGTAGTCAATTCATGTGTTAAATATTCGACCTCTTCAAACGAGAGAGGGTTAGAGAGGCCAGTTTGACAGGTTAAAACATTCGTTTCATTGTGTTTTATCTCATAACAAAAATTTGTGTTCATCTGACAAATTTGCAGAAAAAGAAACATTTTCTTTCTTTCTTTTAGGGTGTAGCAGAGATGCTTTCTTGGGCCATGAGTTACTCTCTGAACAGAGTAACTCAACCCTTTTGTTCCTGTTATTTAATCCGTAAATGTAGGCCAACAAAAGTCAGTATGTCAGTTTTACGTTGTACAACCATACTAAGGAGTCACTTTCTAGTATATAGTGTACTCTCTAGAATACTTTCTAGAGTACTTTCTCCACTGAACTATTGGAATAAATACACTGTATTGCATGTTCAGCAGAATTAATTCCAAAATTATGTTTTCTCTCTTATTACTGTTAGGAGTTGACTTTCTTTGAGATGGTCATGGCGTCGTGGTGTGTGTGTGTGTTTGGGGATGTGTTTTGTTATGTGTGTGTGTGGTATCTTTCTCTAAAGGATCAGAGGCTGGTAGGTTCTTGTCAGTGTGACAGTGACATGATCGTGACTGCTACACTACAGCACCTGTAAGCAGGAGCTACACTAATCAAAGACTCTTCTCGGATAACGAGCAACCTTAGATCATAGACACACACCATCAAAACAAGCAGTGATATTGTTCTGATCACCAATTCACAGATACACACACCATATTAAAAATATATGCACTCAAACACTGCATCAGACAGGAGCAGGTGTGTGTGTGTGTGTGTGTGTGTGTGTGTGTGTGTGTGTGTGTGTGTGTGTGTGTGTGTGTGTGTGTGTGTGTGTGTGTGAGACCGTGACCACTTGCTTTTGTATTACCATATGCATGTTGGGTTTTCCAAAGCAATGTACACTGATATTATTGCGTGAGATGTTTATAATCACGAGAGACTAAGCTATTCTGTCTCTACATGTCACTGCACAAGAACTAGACTACCATTCCTTACACACTTGACCCGTGAAATAGACTACCATTCTTTACACATTGGACCAGTGAACTAGATACACATTTCTTACACATTTCACCAATGAACTAGACTACCATTCCTTACACACTTGACCCGTGAAATAGACTACCATTCTTTACACATTGGACCAGTGAACTAGACACACATTTCTTACACATTTCATCAATGAACTAGACTACCATTCCTTACACACTGAACAAGTGAACTAGACTACCATTCCCTACATACTGTACCATGTTTACCATTCTCAAATTATAACAGCTTTAATGTAATCAAACTCAAATGAAGGATAAGATGAGTTTTAGGTTGTATGTTAATGATCAGAGTGAGTAAAGTGGGTTATCAGAGAGCTTGCTTGCACACACACATACACTTTCATTTTTCTTAGTCCAGGAAAGTGGCCCACTAAAACCCCACATTAATCCCCCTGATCAGAAAATATGAATGAAATGATTTAATGGAGATATTCTCACATTTCCAACATCACTTCTGTTGATATAAAAAAGAAAATGAAGAATTAGCACAGACTCCACCCTGTCACATACAGGAAGAAATAAATAAATAATACATTTTGCACTGTGGTGTGTGAGAAACTCATTAATTACTGCTGAACTTAAGTTCCAACATATGGCAAGTTGAACATGTTTCTCAATTATAGTTGCAAAACTGCCATGGAAGTGAACATATGTCTGCATGTATAATAGTATGAAAGCAGTGGTACTGAAGAGCCCAGTGTTATTGAAGAGCCCAGTGTTACTGAAGGACCCAGTGTTACTGTTGATCCTGGTGTTACTGAAGAGCTCGGCGTTACTGAAGAGCTCAGTGTTACTGAAGAGTCCAGTGTTAAGGAAGAGTCCAGTGTTAAGGAAGAGTCCAGTGTTAAGGAAGAGCCCAGTGTTACTGAAGAGCCCAGTGTTAAAGAAGAGCCCAGTGTTACTGAAGAGCCCAGTGTTACTGAAGAGTCCAGTATTGCTGAAGAGCCCATTGTTAAAGAACAGCCCAGTGTTACTGAAGAGCCCAGCGCTAAGGAAGAGCCCAGTATTACTGAAGGCCCCAGTGTTACTGTTGAGCCCAACGTTACTGAAGAGTCCAGTGTTACTAAAGAGCCCAGTGTTACTAAAGGACCAGACTGCCTGATATTTACTGCTACTTCATGTCCAGAACATTTGCCTTTTATTTGTTTTTGCTGAGCAATAACACACACACACACACACACACACACACACACACACACACACACACGCACGCGGTGCGCGTATAAAATGTCACACCCGTTGATCACAGAACAGGTCCCATGACATCAACTTTAACAGAGATATTTAATGGTGTTTTCAGTGGTGTTGGTGAATTATGAAATTATATTAATTATATGATTTATATATATATATATATATATATATATATATATATATATATATATATATATATATATATATATATATATATATATATATATATATATACATACAGTGTGACAGTTCATCGTGACTGCTACAGCACCTGTAAGCAGGATCAACACTAATCAAAGACTCTTCTCTGATAACCTTAGCTCACAGATACAAACACCATCAAAACAAGCAGTGATATTGTTCTGATCACCAATTTACAGATACAAACACCATATAGTGTGTGTGTACAGATACAAACACCATATAGTGTGTGTGTATGTGTGTGTGTGTGTGTGTGTGCAAGGTATCAATTATGAAACCTTTCGCTGTGAAAAGGTGTAGAGAATTCAAGCCAATTAAAGAGTTAATCATGATTTCAATTAACTACCAGCCGTGATTTGGACCAGTCCTGTCTAATCAAAATCTGAAATGGGCAGAATGAATTTGGCAACACACAAGTTGTCCAGTCAGATAAATCTTGCTAGAGAAGAGAGATTCCTGAACACCTCAGAAAAAAGGGACACGGAAGCCCATCAGTCTGGAAAATATTACTTACTGCTAAACTACAGCCAAACTCAAACTGTCCAATTTCAGAAAATGTTTGAAATTGGAACAGTAGTCAGTCTACCATGGAGTGATGCCCTCCCAAAATATCTCCAAGAGTAAGATGTAAAATGTATACAATAATACAGGAAATGACAAAGAACCACAGAGCAGCGTTCAAGGAACTACTGGCCACTCCTGCCTCAGCTAAGGTCAGAGTTCATGAGTCAAACGTCTGGGCACCAAGAGAACTCAAAGCAGAATCAGAAACCATGGTAACCAAAGAAAAATTCAAATGCTGGCTAAAGTCCAGAAAGCCACATCTGGACGATCCTGGTGAGTTCTGGATCAATGTGCTGTGGACAGATTATTATAAAGTGGAGCTTTTTTTGGCCGATACGAGTCCTATTCTGCTTGGTGAAAATGTTAGACCACTTTTCAACACCACTTGTTCTGTTGGGAGGGGCCTTGTTGCCGTGTCCAGAACCATGAAAGACGGTACTGGAAAAGACATCTTCCCAGAATTTACATGGAAGACGTCCATGCCACACAACTGCAGAACTTGAGCTGTTCTCGTACAGGATCTGTGTTCACGGCCCCTCCTGGTTCCTCATCCAACAGACTGTAGTCGGATGCATTGCCATGGACATAAAAAAATAAATTCATAAATATTTCATATTTAAATATTATATTTGACCCTGCATTATATTTGAGTGTTTTAATACAAAGTGTATTGCAATACAGTAGTAAAACAGATTTATAGATGATAATATTGGCACTGAAATAGATAACACTAAAGGCAGAGCTGTACTAATTGAACTAAAGTGAAAGCTTGTGTTTCACCCGTAACCCCAGAGGTACATTTATATTGTAAAATACATTTGAAAATATTCTGAGTAAATCTCAAAATGATATTACAAACATGTCAAATTTTATTAAATTACACATGGGAATATATTATTTAGCTACTATTTGAGCTGAAACCGCTGACCGTTACATATTGAATTAAATGTGTATAGTTCTTACGCTCAAACGGAAGTATATTCATGTCTTGTTGTTTGTACAGATGGTTTCACATAAATATATGAAGTTATCCTGCAGTACTGTCAAAGCTCAGCATATATACTGAATTATGCCATACTGTCCCATGGCAGCTGCTGTCATGGCAACATGGCACATGCTAATTCATTGCTTCACTGGCCACTTTTTTAAAGAAAACAAAATAACTTGCTAGAAAAAAAAATAAACACCCACATAATTAGTGGAGTTGGTCTTACATGAGTGTTTAAAATGGAGACCAGATCCCCCTTCGCTACTGTGTGGCTGTCAGAGCTAAGCTGTGCTGTTGTTACAGCACATAAATACCCTCTCCAGGACTATAACACACTGGGAAAGGGGGGGGGGGGGGGGGGGGGGGGCAGAAATGAAGTCCCTCATCTGTATTAGCTGCGTTTCTGAAGTGCTGCTTAATGAGGATCGGAGCTGAGGGGGGTCAGGAAAGCTGTTGTAACAGCCTGAAGAGTCACTCCACTCTGCACTGGCTGTCCTAACAAAGAACAGCCCTGCCACACTCCAGACTAACACAGCAAAGCCCCTATACGAGAACACATGGTGCATAACCAGAATCTACTCACATATCAGAAGGAAATAACTCCAGAATTACATGGGTTTAACACAGGTCACAAAACACATTATTAACATATGGGAATGATTTGACTAATGGGTTTTTAATAATCTCCTGCAGGTTTCTTAAATAGGCCTACTGCCAAAATGTACTAAATATTATTTCACATCACAAAGAACCGGAAAGAGGACCAACCAGGTGGCGTGCTGGTTTGGCAAAATGTGTCATGAGCTGGGAGGATGTGATGAAGAAATGTGATGACAAACTGGACTTCATTACAGCGCCTTGGTTACTAGTCACTGTAACAATATTGTGACCTGTGAGTTTTGTGGGTTAGGTTTAACAGCTCAAGCTGACTGTAATAAGCACACCCAACCTCTTACATGGCTGCTCCCTTTCCTGTGATCACGGCCATTGCTTGCTACACAGGTAACACAGCTGATATGAAGCTAATGTCCTCGGACATCTTCTGTGGTGAAATTAAAAGAGCCCAAAGCATGTTTGAGACGATATACCGATCGCACAGTACCAGACCACTCAAACCCTTCCAGTGTGTGGAAGTGCAACCCTAGCGTACGCTCTCAGACAGAACGAGGGGCTTTAAGGGAACGGCTATATTACTCATTTTAAGCTCCAGTCCTCAGAGCCAGTAACCATTAAAACAACAACAAATGTAAACACAGATTTTGGACTAAAAGCACTTTAAGGGCTGCGTGATTGCAGTATTATCCCCGATATATTTGTTTCCAAACATAACCCTTGATTAAATACAAGGCAGTGATTTAATTGTGAAAGCAGTGACGTGCCCAGTAAGGACTCCGTTGTGGCAGTGTGCAGTGTAATCAGTAGCTAGTCCAGGCCAGACACTAAAGGCAATGAGAGACTTTCATCAGTTAACTCAGCAAACAGCCTTGGGCTCAGCTTGTGGTGTGTAACAGAGCGCATCTCTAGAGTAACCCACCCAACATCTCTCTGCAGTCATCTCATGTGGATGTGTAGACGAGGTCCCTTTAGAAATATGCCGTAGAGGTATGTGTGTGTGTATGTTTTCTGTACAACATTGGTGATATGCATTATTAGTCCATTTTGGTCTTGGCGTTTCAACAACGGTTCAAAACATACACTCTCTCTAAGACCCGACCCAAGCAACACACAAACAAAAGACATGATCTCCAGGTATTAGTATAGCCCACCACACAACACCTCCCCACCTGGTCCGCTAATTAAGCCATTGGGAGGGAACAGATACACAATTAGGGTTAATGGTAGATTAGTGGAGGCGATGAAAGTAATTGCAGTTGTTATTTCTACATTTCATTACCATCAGGATACAGTAATTGCATCTTTTGTTCATCACTGCCAATGTGACAACCATGTTGGGAAAAATAGAGACTAATATTCAGATATCAGCAGCTCCTCCAGCCCCGCCTCCACCTCCAGCCCCGCCTCCTACTCTCCATCACTCCTCCTCCAGCCCCGCCTCCACCTCCAGCCCCGCCTCCTACTCTCCATCACTCCTCCTCCAGCCCCGCCTCCACCTCCAGCCCCGACCTCCTACACTCCATCACTCCTCCTCCAGCCCCACCTCCTCCTCATCACTCCTCCTCCAACCCCACCATCTACATCACTATTCCTCCAACCCCACCTTCTCGAACCCAGCCTCCTCCTCTATCACTACCTCCTCCAACATCACTCCTCCAACCCCACCTCCGCCATCATTCCTCCTCCATCACTATTCCTCAAACCCCGCCTCCTCCTCCAACCCCACCTCCTCCATCATTTCTCCTCCTTCACTATTCCTCAAACCCCACCTCCTCCTCCATCACTCCTTGCTTTAACTTGCCTCTACCACTTTCTCTTCCTCTCTCTCTCCATTTGCCCACTCTTCATCTATCTCTCCCTCGGAACCTATACATCCCTCTCTATATCCCTCATTTATTCTCATTCTCTTTCTCATCCCCTCTTTCTTCTCTCTATCTGTTTGTGTTCTCCCTTTCTCTCTTCCTTTTGTCCAATTAGAGTACCTTCCTGCAGTACTGTAGTTGCTGATTGGTTCAGGTGTGTGTATGGGTGTTGAGGAGGATCTGTAGTGTGGTGTCTCCATTTGCTGATTGGTTCAGTCACCTGGATATTTAAATAAGACATAATGATGATTCTAATGAAGTGAGATAGCCTCGATCTAAAAAAAAAGCTGAGACTAGACTATTAAAACAGTGTTTAAAACAAAACACGTCTAAAACACGTCTTTAACACGTCTAAAATGTTCCTGCAGTTTAGTACAGCTGTTAAGTTTTACTCTGTTTAATATTCTTATAGGGTTCTTGTACAGTGTGTGCAATTGTGTGGAGGTTTGAGGATGTGTGAGAGTGTAGTTTCATCTCTTCATCAATTCCTCATTTCTAGCATGCAGGATTTGAAAAAAAAAAACCCACAAGAACTCACACACTAAGCCTTTTATTACTATCTTTGTGTGTTTTTTTCCATTGACTTGCAAAAGCACTGCCATACCTGCCTCTTTACACCTGAACATTATATTCAATGTGAATTATATTATTTTATATTATGTTAACCACAGTAAGCAGTAGAATCTAGAAACCTTTTTAAAACCGTGTTATTGAAAGAATGATACAGATCCAGTCCTCTGCATTTAGCTGTTTACCTGTATTCTCTTTCAGGGTGGTAGGTTTAGGGTACACTCTCTTAGGATGGTATGGTTGGGGTATACCTGTATACTCCATCAGGTGGTAGGGCTAGGGTACAACTGTAAACTCCCTCTGAGTGGTAGGGCTAGGGTTCAACCGTACACTCCATCTGGGTGGTGTGGTTTGGGTACAACTGCACACTCTGTCAGGGTGGTAGAACTAGGATAAACTGTACACTCTCTCAGGGTTTTAGGGCTAGGGTACAACTGTACACTCCCTCTGGGTGGTAGGGCTAGGGCACAATTGTACACTCCCTCTGGGTGGTAGGGCTAGGGTACAACTGTACCCTCCCTCTGGTTGCTAAGGCTAGGGTACATATGTACATTCTCTCAGGGTTTTAGGGTTAGGGTACAACTGTACACTCCCTCTGGGTTGTGTGGTTTGGGTACAACTATACTCTCTCAGGGTGGTATAATTTTGGCACAACTGTACACTGTCTAAACACTGAATCATACTCCACAACACACACACACGCACACACACACACACACACACACACACACACACACACACACACACACACACACACACACACACACACACATAAAGTGTCAATTCTGACTCTGCCTAAGGTAGTTCACTTTGACTCTCCTGTGATCTGTGTGCCCAGCTTGGGGAAGCTGACCAGAACATTTTCGTTTAGACTCTTATTTCTCCTGGACAGGGATTTCATAGCCTTTCCAGTCTCTTCGTGTAATATATGCAGAAATAACATGAATTTTGATGGGAAAATATCAAACAGAGAATTTCAATCCTTGTACGATATTACTTCACTCGCATGGAAAGGCAGCAATCTCTTCTCACTGTCTGTAAAACTTTGAACATAAATAAAACATTTATTTGTTCATTTGCACCTTTTTTGCTAAACCTGTTTGGCAATTTTACAAGATTATCCTTCATATTCTTATATATCCTTAATGTCCTTATTCTTATTTTTTCACACATGCTGTGAAGAGGGCTGCTGTCATGGAAATATTCTGACCCTAGCCACTAATCCCTAACCCTAACCTAACCCTAAATTAGTGGGTAGGTTGAGCTTTTCAGGTGTAGGCTCCTCTAGGAGTTTCCTACCACATTAATTCATCTCGCTTCCTCCAGGGGCTGTGAGGAGTGATCTGTTCCTTATAATCTGTTGTTTTTCTGTGTCAAATGCTCATCTAACTACTGAGGCAGCCAGGGAAATAAAAGGGAGCAAATATGAAACAGGAAAGTTGCTAAACCTGCTCCTGATTACGCTTCCTGCACAACAAAACCAAACACAAAAAGCAAAGCCTCTTGTGGGGAACAGGAGCAGGAGCTGGGGGAACACTTGTAGTATATGAAAAGTGTCAAATAATTCACGATTTAACAAACCTATTAGAGCAACACACTCTACCCAACATATCGCTGGCCTGTGTGTTTTGTTGAAAATGAGCACAAATTAAGTATTATATAGCGATCTATCGATCGCCGGTGGTTGGCGCCAGAGCGAACTAGTAACTCATTGAATCATAGATGTGGATCAGATGTAAATAAACTAGATTTTTTTTTTCGGCATAAGATACCTGAAGTGTGGCGTGAGAGCATGTGAAAACGGTCAAATGCGTGTGTCTCACGCTCAATGCGTGAGAGTTGGTAACCCTGAGAAAGATTACATAAGGGTTAGCAAAGATGTTGGTTGGATTACATAAGCGTTAACTATGATGTGGATTAGATTACATAAGGGTGAGCAAAGACATGGGTTAGATTACATGAAGGTTAGGTCTACATGACCTCCTATGAAGAACTAATGAAAAGTGAATTTTTTAAATGTCCTACAAAGGTCACTATTTAATCATTTGTTTCTGTACACTAATACATATACAAATAAATGTCCAAATGAGAGAAGACCAGTTTAACACACTTTAAATGAGACCAATTTAGCAGTAGTGCACCCTGGGATCGGTTTTACAGTCAGGCACACTGGGATCATTTTAACACAAGTGCACACTGGGGATCAGTTTAACAGTCATGCACACTGGAGACCAGTTTGAACATTTGAGTGGGTGGCAGGTTTAATTCTGTTGACTTTATACTCCAGTAAGCAAGATGAGGCAAAGAATTATAGAGCTGGTTAATGGGAACTGGGATTGGTTGGCAAAGCACATGAGTGGAGCCCAGTTCTTCTGTTTGCATTTTAACGTCCAGTAGATAATAGGCTATTTGCATAAAGTGCAGTAGTTATTAGGCCATTTGCATATTACAGTCCAGTAGTTATTAGGTTGCCAATAATAGAATAGAATAGAACTTCGGGAATGGTAAATGGGAACTGGGATTGTTTGGCAAAGCGTGTGGGTGGAGCCAAGTTTGCATATTAAAGTCTAGTAGTTATTAAACTATTTGCATATTGCTATTTGCAGTCCAGTAGTTATTAAGTTGCCAATAATAGGAGAAGTAACTAATGTTCACATGAAAATAAAATAAAAAGGTAAGAGTAGTGCGCATGTACAACCAGCCACCCACGTTCTTCCTTATCTGGTAGTGGGGAAGGCCTGCAGGCGTGATGTGTGTGTAACTTGGCATGCAGGCATGATGTGTGTGTAATTGGTGGGTGCAGATCCTGGTTTCACTGCCTGTAGCAGGAGAGAATTATACCTCCGTTCTCATCTGCCGAGGCAGCAGAGGCAGGTTTAAAATGACAGACAAACCAATCTATCTGCCCGAGGACATGAAATCCACCTCTTGTTTATCCCCCTGCATTCTCTAACCCACATCTTTACACCTTTGTTTTTGCCAGGGATCGCGCATTCATGCTAGCTGTTATTAGCTTCGAATGCGGTGCTGACGAATTAGTGTGAACACTTGTGCACCTAGTCCCAAGGGATCCTGTCACGTCATATCACAAGAGGATGAAAACGAAAAAAGAAATCAAAATAAAATGTCACTCATTTCTTTTGTTGTTTTCTTTTGTTGTTTTCTTTTGTTGATTCGTTTGTTAATCACCGTGTTTGAGCTGTCGCTCTCTCAGCACAGCTGCGGGAGGCAGCTCTGCTTCTCCACTGCCTCCTACAGGCCAGCTGAGAGGTGAACTAAGGAGACTCGAGGAGAACGTCTGGCCCACACAAGGTGCGACCAAGTCTGCTGAAGGCAGGCGCTTGTGTGTTGGGAGAACCCCTGAAGCACATCTTTAACCTGAGTCTGCAGTGTGGAAGACATCGTGTCTTACATCACACGTCATGAAGACCATGAAACGTCTGCTCCTCCACCTACTCAAGCCTCAGGTTCAACATGCACTGGATCCACTGCAGTTTGCCTGTCAGGAGAAGGTGGGTGTAGAAGACGCCGTCGTCTTTCCGCTCCATACTTATTCCCACCAGGATTAGGTGAGTGACACTGTGAGCATAATGTTGTTCGATTTCTCCAGTGCTTTTAACACGACACCCCTACTGCTGAGAGGAACGCTGGACAGAATGCAGGTGAACCCACACCTTGGAACCCACACCTATACTTGGATCACGGACGACCTCACTGGCAGAACACAGTATGTGAGGCTGAGGGACTGCACATCTGAGACTGTGGTCAGTACTGTGGTCAGTACAGCAGCTCCACAGGGGACTGCACGTCTGAGACTGTGGTCAGTACTGTACCACAGGGGACTGCACGTCTGAGACTGTGGTCAGTACTGTGGCCAGTACGGTGGTCAGTACTGCACCACAGGGGACTGCACATATGAAACTGTGGTCAGTACAGAGGACGGTGCTCTCTCACTTCCTGTTCACACGTCGGACCTCCAGCTGGGAGACGTGTTCTTTTCAGACATTCCCAGATGACACGGCCATTGTTGGGTGTGTCAGGAGTCGACAGGAGGATGAGAACAGGACAGTGGTGGATGACTTTGTTGAATGGTGCTGAACCATCTGCAGCTGAACACATCGAAGACCAAGAAGACGGTGGGGGATATCCATATGTCTGGACCACCCCCATAGTCTGGATTAATGTGGAGGTGGTTAGGACAGTGGACTGCAGCTGGATGACAATCTACACTGTGTGCACAGGCACTGGACAGGAAGGGGCAGAGCCAGCTGTATTTCCTAAGGAGACTGGGGGTCCTTGAACATCTGTAGGAAGTTTCTGCATATGTTCTACTAACCTACTGCTGCCAGCATTCTGTTTCGTGTTGTGGTATGCTGGCGTGTAGCATCAGGAGGAGAGAGGCGCGACGACTGGACAAGCTGGTCAGATGGGCCGGGTCAGAGGTCGGGGTGGAACTGGACTCTGACGACAGTGACGGAGAGAAGGACTTTGGACAAGGTTCTCTCTATCATAGACAATGACAGTGACCCATTACACACCACCATCTTAAAGGAGAGGAGTGTGTTCAGTGGAAGGCTGCGGTCACACAACTGTTCAACTGACTTTGGAGATCATTCTTCTCAAGAGCCATCAGTCTCCTTTTAGAGGGCCATCAAGAGCCTTTTAGATGGCCACCAATTTTACATTACATTCAAAATTTTAGTTTAATCTGTATAGTTTGTACAGTCTAGGATAGTTTATGTTCTTTTGTAACTTCTATATTGTATTGCAGTCATTATAAATCTATATTGTAAATCTATAACTTTCTTAATAAGCTAATGGATGCCTCAATTTCCTTTTGGATTAATGAAGTATCTATCTATCTGTCTGTCTGTTCTAATCTAATCTAATCTGATCTACTTACTCTAATCTAAACAAATAGCATAATGAAGACTTAAGTCTTGTGCTTAACCAGTGCAGTGGTGAGAATTAACCCTAACCCTAATACATAGGGTTCACCCTAACCAATTTGAGCTAATCCTAATTGGAGAATATTTTAGTATTTCAAGGTTTCTCATTCCTTCTTTTTATAATGTTTCCTAAATAACACAAGTGTCTTGTAGCCGCCCGACAGCAGCCGACTATGGACCAGCAGGTGAGAGGCCCTGATATTAGGTTGACTACTGTTAAACCTGAAGTAAATGTTTTATTGTCTAGTTTCCACCACCTGTCTTGGGACTCTGAAGATGATAAACACATATGCTTGTATATATTTATGTATTTGTTCCTGCAGTGTGTAATTCAACCTGCTGGGCAACAGCACATATCCCTAATAGCCTGCAGACAGAGAGGGACCAACCGTTCAGGGCTCTATTTGTGTTTGTGGTGTGAGAGAAGCATGAGGTCATAAACTGCCCCCTGCCTACATCATTATAATCATATGGCGTTAGAAACAGTACTACAGCAATCTTCTTTCGCTATTTTCCTTATTCTCCCTCTCTGCCCATCTTCCCTCTGCTTCATTCTTTCCCTTCTCTGATTCCCCTTCTCTCTCTCTCTCCTCCCCATCCTGTATCTGTTCAATTTAAGTCAAACTGTTTTTAAAACATTGCTGGTGTTGATGCACAACTCCATTTTTTTGTCAGTGGCTGCCCTTAAAATTCCCCTAAACTCAGCTAAGGCTGTTTATATGTCCCTGCTCTCCTGACTGTGGACCAAGACACTGCAGTAATTAGGTAGTGATCCGCTGATCTGGTGGTGTTAGGGAAAGCACAGCCAGCAGCTACACTGCTGCGCTAATGGTCTCCATTAGCATTTCAGAAATCTCCTCGTCGCTACGGAGATATAGCGAGCTGTGTCACTCCCTGCCTGCCGTCACGCTCTGCCTGTAAACATTTTAACGCTACATTCGTCAGCCACTGTAATGAATTCTCAGTTATACACACTGTCAGTGGAGTCGCTGGAGCTGAAGAGCCGTGTGTGTGTGTGTGTGTGTGTGTGTGTGTGTGTGTGTGTGTGTGAGAGAGTGAACGCGTGCATAAAATAGATGGCACAGCAATGCCTATGACTTCTGGATATACCACAGACTTTTTAGAATATATATGTTGTTTATGTCAAAATATGTCATTTGCAACTGCAATACTACTATTTTTTTATTAATCTTTGATTGGCTAGCAAAAATGTACCTAAAACAGGAGTAGGCTACTTAAAAAACATTCTGATTGTTGAACTTAGTAACATCAAGAGTTAGCAAACGGAGATATCAGATACATAGAGAGAGTAAAAGGGCTAATCATAATTTAATCTCTGTTCTAATCTCTATAATCTCTCAATTGTAGCAAAATGCTTAGTACTGCAGACAAAAGATTCAGTGTGTTTCTGCACTTAAATCATGATGACATGATGCAGTCCAGTAGTTATTATGAAACATGATGAAATATTTGAAACATACTTACAATACGTACAATACTGTACACTTATTATTGCAAATGCACATTTAAATTGGGTCAATTTAATAGAATAGCAGTTTTTTTCTTCAGACAGTATTTGTAAATTATACTATATTAGAGGTGCTTCAAAAGTAGGTGCCATGCCAATCCAGCAGATGGCAGCACCACCGATAACATATATAGAACAAGAATGTTTTAACGGAAGAAAGATGGTGTGTCTAACGAGCGCAGAAATTCAGGTGTTTTATCAGTATCAGTATAACATCTGGTATTTCCTTTACTAAGGATAGACCCTTTTAAGAGAGGTTCCGTCATCTCTGTTTCTCATTGAGCACGCGTGATCATTTGGATGATTACAGCTTTCTCAGTCGATTTGGTACATTTCTCACATCATGGTTTACATTGGCATCACAAATAGTGCATTTCTCAAAACAGTTAGTGTAAACAGCAAAACTCAATGAAATACCTGCAAAAGCACATACTTCACTCAAAATTCAATATCAATATCAAATGAAACGATCGGTGTTGCACACGAAATGCAAACTTACACACAACACAAAGTTACACACGACTGTATGTGGGAGGCTGACATCAAAAAATTGGACAAGAATTAAATTTATACAGAAATGTTGTTTTACTGTATTGTTTGCACTGCAATTTGTTGACAAAAACAAATCTCATTGAACTTCAGAAAAGACAGACAACTGTTCGGCTTGAAACACTACAAATTTACAAACTAGCTCCACACATTCAAAACAACCTGAGACAACAACGTATTATATACATTGGAATTATAGTTCTTTCTGTTCTATACATCCTGACATCCCTCTGTTGGGCCACATGTTGTCATCCACTGGATATCCTACTAGAAGATATTCTTTGAATTTTTTACAGCTTGTTTCATGGTCATCTGGTGTTGTTCCAGAACCCGGCTAATAAGGGAGATGCTTACAGATTGAGTATTTTGATAAACACTGTTGTCCTGTATAATTGCATGCTGGATTTCCCTCAACCTTAAGGCATTATTTGCTATGACCATAGTGCACATAGCTTCCTCTCGTTGAGGTGTGAAAATGGGACCTCTGTCACCCCTATGAGCTAGTCTTGAGGTCCTATATGGTATAAGCATGCAAAAATGCAAAACATAAAATTGAATAACATTTCAGAATTTGTCAGTGCGCGATATTACAGCAGAATGCAAATTCCTGAATTACAAACCAATTATCTCTACGAAACGTTTGAAGGATTGAAGACACAGTTCTTCTAGCACCAGCTCCAGCCGTTGGAAGACCATAATTTACATGTAAAACATCCAGAGTTGATGTCCTTATTTCACTCTCCTACCTCTGCCTCTGTTTTGTCTTACTCCTCTTCCTCTGTTTTGCAGTGGTGGACATTAACAAAGTAAATGTAATTCGTTACTGTACTTAAGTTTTTTTTTGTGTGTGTTTCTTTACTCAAGTATTTCTATTTTTGTCATTTTTACTTTAACTCCACTACATTTCAAAGTCAAATATTTAACTTTTGACTCCTCAACATTAGGTGAAATCTGCCGTTCCTTCAGGCGCGTGCGTTCATTTAAAATGTAAAGTCAAAACAAAAGAAGTGCGAAGCGCGCGCACCAATCAGTGTTCGCTTCAACGTCACTGCAACAGTAAAACATGTAGGGAGAACAAATCCCCTACATAAAAACGACAAAGAAAGCGTAACTCGTCACAAAACCCATGGCCGCATCAGAGTGAAATTATTTGGAGTAAAAAATGACTCCTTCGTTTTCGAGTGCCTTCTCTGCCTGCCTCAGTCCCATAAGATTTGTTCTTATAAGAATTACCCATCCAGACTAAGGAAACACGTATAGCTGAGCTATTTTCATAGACCCACTGGCAATTCTTGTTTTAGTGATATTTTGAAATTGTAATACTACCTTGTTAACATTATGGTACTGTAACGCTGCTACTGGAAAAATACAATTTCCTGAAGGGATCCGTCCCAAGGGATAAATAAAGCTCTATCTATCTATCTATCTATCTATCTATCTATCTATCTATCTATCTATCTATCTATCTATCTATCTTGCAACAGTTTCGTTATGTGCTAAAAAGTGCGACATTAGCATTGTAAAACTATACACTGTTAGTTGGCTAGCTAAATAGGCTAAGTAGGCTGTTAGATATCTAGCTAAGCAGGCTATTGTCAGTATACAAAACCGCCTTATTAACGCACTCTATGTTAGCTAGCTCGCTAGTTATTTGTGACATTTAAACAATGCACTTTACCTTAGAAAATAAATTCTATTTTAACAGATTTTACTTTTTCTTCCAGTACTTAAGTACATTTGAAGGCCAAAACCTTTGTACTTCTACTCTAGAAGACTAGAGGGAGGACTTCTACTACTTGCACTGGAGTAGTTTTACCTTGGGTATCTACTTTAACTCAGGTACGTGGTTTGTGTATTTCATACACCACTGTTTTGTCTTACTCTTCTACCTCTGTTTTGTCCTACTTCTCTTGGGTGTTCACTCTGCACTCTTTCCATTATGAAACTTTTTGATACTGCAGTGTTTAGTGTCTGTATATGTTTGTCTATTGTATTAAAGGTTCATGAGATGCACCTCTCACCTATGGTTGAGACTATTGCTTGTGTCTCATCAAGATTGGACTATTGTAATGGTCTTTAAGAAGCTACAACTTGTACAAAATGCTGCAGCTAGAGTCTTAACTAAGGCTAGAAAAGTCGATCATATCTGTTGAGAAAATGGGTTTTTGCTTAGCAGTAACATTAGCAACAGTATATTTTGCTTACCAGTAAAATTGATATGTAATTGCTAATTAGATAAATAATTGCTGCCTTAAATGCTTTTTAAGCTATAAACATTTATTCATCATCTTAGAACGGCCTTACAGGCCATACAGCATATTGTTGCAACAGAAGAAAACAGTTTGGTCTATAGGAAGTGTCAGACTCTGGCGAAGTATTTTCTATAGCCTACTGATAAGCTCCACAGAAGGTGACTTCAGGGTTGCCTATTTTCATGCATTGAGCGTGAGACACACGCATTTGACTGTCTTCACACACTCTCACGCCACACTTCCGATATCTCACGCCAAAAAAAAAAATCCAGTTTATTTACCTCTGATCCGTATTTATGATTCAATGAGTTACTAGTTCGCTCTGGCGCCAACCACTGGCGAACGATCGATCGCGATATAACACTTAATTTGTGTCCATTTTACATCCCGCCCGGTAACAATTTACGTTCGCCACTCCCCCCATCAACAACTTACGTTCACCCCCCACCCCCGTCAACAACTTACGTTCACCCCCTACCCCCGTCAACAATTTACACTCGCCACCTCCTCCGGGTTCAAATCTCACTCCAAGCGATCTTGAAAAGTTGGCAACCCTGGTCTGACTTGCACCAACTGCCTGTAACGACACCCTATCAGGTTGAGACACAGTGAACATGAAATGCATGACGTAAAGTCATGCATGTATGTACGAGAACTCCATATATGGGATGGGAGGTGACTGTAGGGGTGGAGGAGTAGCATATATATGAGATCCCCGGAGATATCTCTGTTCAAATAAAGGCCTTTTTAGTATTGCAATTTTGGTCTGCTGTTCCTGCTATCTCCTTTTGGATCAAACGAACGCACTGGGCTAAAGTGGTTGAGACTCCCACTCTCACGGCACACTGGCTTCCGTTTAAATATCGAATTGAATTTAAAATTCTTCTGTTAACCTATAAGGCGTTAAATGGTCTTGCCCCACAATATCTGAGTGAACTCATTGCTTACTACAACCCATCTCGCCCTTTGCGCTCCCAAAATGCTGGATTTCTCCTAGTTCCAAAAATTTGTAAGACTACAGCCGGAGGCAGAGCTTTCTCCTTTGAAGCCCCTCAATTATGGAATAGCCTTCCAGCTCCAATCTGAGATTCTGACACAGTTCCAATCTTTAAATCTAGACTTAAAACTCACCTATTTAATCAAGCCTTGAGTTAATATTCCCCTTGTAAGGTGTGGGGCTTGGGGGCCCCCAGACGTTGAGATTTCTGGTGATCTGAGATGTTGATGCTGTCATCCAGCTGTGTCATGGCATCACTCTAGTTGTGGCAATGACTTGACAGGAAAGCAATGTCTCAGTGAGCCCTCATGCCTGTGGTCACCTCTGAACCCCTCCCTTTAGTTATGCTACTATATATTACCCTGCCGGAGCCACATGCTGATCACTGGCACGTGAGCTATGGTACGTTTAAATCAATCGTGGTTTAAATTGATGTCCATACATTCAGTCTGTATTGTCTATCTTTTTGCATGCTTCTGTAGTGTCTTTGCCTATGTAATACTTTATGTAGTGTTTAAGTTTAAAGTGTAACTGGTCTAAAATTCATTTCTCTTCTTGCTTATGGTGAGTTGAGCTGGACAAAGAGGTTGAAGCACATTCTTCAACCTCTTTGTCCAGCTCAACTCACCATAAGCAAGAAGAGAAATGATTGACAACTAAGACAGTATCGGCGGAGACTTCTTCATTCATCATCACAGCATTGCCAAAGAAGAAAATACACCTCACTTCTTCCTAAGACGATTACATGCAAGCACCTACAAGCACCTGGGAGATGGTCTGGCTTGCCGGTGGATGTACTGGAGGTACTGGTTGGATGTGCCATTGCCGCAAGAGAACGTGCTGATGCTGGCTCCTACCTGAGGCTCACCATCTACACCGAAGAGACTGTGACTACTTGGCCGGAGAACAAGAACCTTAACCATAACTGTAGAACCACCTTTTGTCCACAAATACATATATACACATATATATATACAAATTATGCCTGAGAAAATATGACTTGTTTGGCAAGTTTGCATTTGATGACCTAGGCAATGGACCTAAAGCCTAAATGTTTTGGAGGGTAAAATAATTCAACAGACAATCAGTAGACACATTGTGATAAATATGACATAAGCAATTGATAATGCAAAAAACAGCATTTACAAAAGCATTTGCAAAATGTGAAACACAATGAGAAATGCTATTATGATGTGCACAAGTCACAAGGAGATGTAGAGATTGAATGTTTTGAGATTTTCAATTGACCTGAGAAATCAAATCGACTGAGAAAAACTGTAACAGCAAACAGCTGAAATTTGTACTTCTTAATTAACTATCAACAAGTAACGGCGGAATCTCTGATCAACATTATCGCGGCAACAGATTCATTATTTTCAAGCTTGCAGGCGATCAGTTTTCTACTGTTAAACTGACAAATTTATATTCCTGGAAGTTAACGCCACAAGGACCCGAATGCCGTATTTGATCAACAAGGAACCAGTGGAGGAAATTGCCTCCTAATTCCAGACGAATTCAGTGAGGACAAAACAACCCAAAATTCTCAACACATGAGAGCTTTACCATCTGGTAATAGTTTATTAAAAGGAAGCAGTTCAGTGCATCTGAATTAAGAATGTAGTTCTATTTGCACGCATTCAATTGTGTTTAGATCATTCTCACTGGGATTTGTACACAGTGGAAGTTGTATCTATTCTTTGCAAGCAATTCTTTGAAACACATGATCTGGTCTTCCTCAGGGTCACACATGCCACGTTTTAGGTATTTAAAACTAAACTATTGGCAAAAACCAGCTGAACTCATTATCATACAGCCATATTGCTCTGTTATTCAAACTAGGTGCCCCTTTTATTCGCAGTCACGTGTCACATATGGCTCCGCCCTCTACCCCTGTCGTGTTTTCGCGTGCCTTAGTCCCGCCTTTTGTTTGTGGTTTCCTTGGTTTCCCTTCTGTCTTTCATGCTCATGTATTTGTGTCCCCTGCCTTTGCTTATCATTGTGAGCGGTGTCTCATTTATTCACTCATTAATTCAACTACATCTTTCTGCTCCATCAAAATCACCCATGCCCCATCATGAAGGACATCTGATGGGAAACCAGTGATTGGATGGAAGTACTGTAGTGGCTAGCCATACTGGCTAATCATCACAATATTTTGAACATGAGAGTCATGACGTTGGTTCTCTGGATACATTTTATGAACTTGAAATATTCACTGGTGGCCAGATAGAATCTGCAAGCATTCTCTGCTCTGAAAGACTAATCCGTTAAGTCACAATCTTACCAGAAATTCAAAATAATGCCCTGTCAGTGTCAGCAAAGTGTGCAACATATGTAACCGTAGTTTTCTCAGTGCATCAATATTACAGGGATCATCCTCCTCCATTTCTCTGTTTTAAGGAGGAAGACTCCTCAGACATTGTTAGCAACTTCAAATGAACAAGACGTAGGGTTTGTGGTTGAATTAAAGACATCAGAAACATTATTAGCAAACTGAAAGGTTATTACCTCACTGAAACATTATTAGCAAAGAATTTCACATAAGAAATTCACACAAGCATTGAAGCTGAGAACATATTTGTTGAAAAGTGTACCATACTTGTTCTATGTCTGTTAGTATGACATCAGACATATTCTACAAACTGATAACATTTAAGTTTAGTTAAATCTGTCACACACACAGCCTGCAAAAAACACAAACAGAACTCTGTTAAATTAGAACTTCACAGTTTCATGAACTCAAAAAGAATTTGTTGAAGCTAATCGATGTGCTAAATTGAGTGTAACTTTTGGATATTTAACACAATCCAGTTAATGAATTTCCAACATTAGGGTTTACACATACCTGGGCATCACAATCCCCCCCCCCCCCCCCCCCCCCCCGGGCAGACAGAGCTTCTTGAACTCGATTTAAACCCACTCCTCAAAACAATAAGCAATGATCACCAACATCAGATAAACCTCCCTCTCTGTCTCACTGGTTGCAAAGCAACACATGAAATGACAATATTTCCAAAAATAAAGTGACCTCAGTAAAGTCTCCCACATTCTTTAGATTCCTCCATCACTAAAACACAGAGAACCAAAACATTACTAAATGTTTTATGGGGAACTAGAAGACTCACATGGTCTTCCTCATCAATTACAATTTATATTTACATGGATAAAACCCAGCCAAGCAGAAGACAGTTTGTGGAGAGATTTAGAACAAACACTAGTATGCAAAGATAGTCATATATCAGTCTTACAATTTATCAGGTAAACGCTCAAATGGTGGGGGCCGACCATTTATGCAAAATACCTAATTTATTTTATAATAAATAGCCGAACTCTGGACATGCCTGCCCTAACCCTAACTCTGCCATAACCCTAACTTTCATCCTAACCTTGCCATAACCCTAACTTTAACCCTAACCCTGCCATAACCCTAACATTAATCCTAACCCTGCCATAACCCTAATTTTAATCCAAACCCTAACCCTGCCATAACCCTAATTTTAATCCAAACACTAACCCTGCCATAACCCTAACTTTAAATCTTACCCCTGCCCTACCCTATCTAGAAAATGAAAAGTGGACTGAACATTTATTCACAGCATCAGTTCCTGAAATCAAATATAAACACTAGAACCAACCTGCAACTTATACAAAACACAATTCCATTAGATTTCCTTAGTTTTACCCTGTTCTGTTTACACTGTACTTTGGCAGGAAGAACCACTACCATATTCTTAATGGCTCAATACTTCAACTGACTGGGCCCCATTTCAAACCCACAACCCCCCCCCCCCCCCCCCCCACCTCAGTACATCTGAGACCACAACACCCCCACCTCAATACATCTGAGACCAAATCTGTCCTTATATACTGCTGCTTTCTCCGTTGGCCATTCATAGCTGCAATCAATTTTCTTTATGAAACTATTATGTTTACTGTGATGTTCCCAAGTTGCAACAAGAATATGCGATCAAAACGTCCCAGAGTACATCACACCGGACAGGAGATGTTTAACGTTGGATTCACATACATCTGTACACAATGCACACAAAACACTGCAGGTAGTTCTGCCCATGCCATCTGTCACTGCACACCAATCAAAGAAATTATCAGCCTCCTGTCTTCCTGGTTAAACACAAGTATCTTTTATCTCCATCACTCTGTCTGCTTGGAGACACATCAGCTATTAATGTGCCTAAAGAAAATATTACAGTATTATATATAGCACTAATCATCGTCAAGAATATCATCCTTATGAGCTTGAAATAAGAAGTTTCATCAGCATTACACATAAAAATGTAATACAAGACCTCGTATCAATGAGAAAAAAAAACAACAAAACTTAACCTGGACACCTTCAGAACAAGTGTAATAATAGCCAAGTGCAGATTTCAGCTGAAGAACCATACTGTGCATCTCATAAATGAAAGAAAAACCCTCTGTCCCCTTACATACATAAACACACACACACACACACACACATATGCAAATACATATGTTTCACTGCATTTGGCTAGATTTATGTTTGGATGCGTGTAAGTATTTTAGCTATATTATTATTGTGATGACTATAGTTATATTATTGTTATGTGATATTACTGTAGTTATATATGTATGTATAGTTATGTTATGTAGTTATGCACCCTCAGCAAACTCCACAGTTCTTCACTCTAGAAGCTCTGCATGTGTGAGAATGTCTTCAGCCTCCAGGACGGATGGAAAAGCATCATAGGCGCTGCTTCATGAAGCTGGTTAACAGAACTCCAAAAGATCACAAAGTTGTCATGAAAATATAAGATAGCTAATTTAAAGAAGTAAATATCTCAGTCGATAGTTGTTTATTAGAGCATAACATGTTATTTCATTAGTTGAAAGTGATGAGTAGATAAAAAAAATTTGACTGGCGGTGTATGTATTTGTTAGCTATGTACTGTGACAGTACTGATACACCACTGAGACAGTATTGAAACACTACTCTAACAGCACTGTGACAGTTTTGAAACACTACTGACTGCACTGAGAGTATTGAAACACTACTGACAGCACTGAGAGTTTTGAAACACTACTGACAGCACTGAGAGTATTGAAACACTACTGACAGCACTGAGAGTATTGAAACACTACTGACAGCACTAAGACAGTATTGAAACACCACTGACAGCACTGAGAGTATTGAAACACTACTGACAGCACTGAGACAGTATTGAAACACTACTCTAACAGCACTGTGACAGTTTTGAAACACTACTGACAGCACTGAGACAGTATTGAAACACTACTGACAGCACTGAGAGTATTGAAACACTACTGACAGCACTGAGAGTTTTGAAACACTACTGACAGCACTGAGAGTATTGAAACACTACTGACAGCACTGAGAGTATTGAAACACTACTGACAGCACTGAGAGTTTTGAAACACTACTGACAGCACTGAGAGTATTGAAACACTACTGACAGCACTGAGACAGTATTGAAAGAAACAGCAGGAATTACAGGGCACAAGCTAGCATGTGCTGTCCTGCTGAAAAAAACGTTCAACTGTGAGTAACTTTATGACTCAAGTATTTTGTAGTCTAACCCTAACCCTGCTGTTCTAGTCTAACCCTAAACCTGCTGTACTACAGTCTAACCCTAACCCTGCTGTTCTAGTCTAACCCTAACCCTGCTGTTCTAGTCTAACCCTAAACCTGCTGTTCTACAGTCTAACCCTAACCCTGCTGTTCTAGTCTAACCCTAACCCTGCTGTTCTAGTCTAACCCTAAACCTGCTGTTCTACAGTCTAACCCTAACCCTGCTGTTCTAGTCTAACCCTAACCCTGCTGTTCTACAGTCTAACCCTAACCCTGCTGTTCTAGTCTAACCCTAAACCTGCTGTTCTACAGTCTAACCCTAACCCTGCTGTTCTAGTCTAACCCTAACCCTGCTGTTCTACAGTCTAACCCTAACCCTGCTGTTCTAGTCTAACCCTAACCCTGCTGTTCTACAGTCTAACCCTAACCCTGCTGTTCTACAGTCTAACCCTAACCCTGCTGTTCTAGTCTAACCCTGACCCTGCTGATCTAGTCTAACCCTCACCGTATTGTTCTAAAAGTCTCATGTGTACAGTAGTTTAAATCAGGTCTGCTTTTAACTTTCAGCTAGCCCTAGAAACAGGGATATTCTGACTCTGAAGGTACGATTTTAAACATCAAATGTCTTGAATTCCTGTTCAGGAGCAGCTACAGTCAAATCGACTGCTGTTTAATAAATGTTTTTGTGTTTTGAAGAGGTCTCTGTGTCAGTATTGTCCACTCCTGTCTTCTGCCTCTCCTGGATCTGCCACAGCCTGACGCGTCTATGTGAAGGGAGGAATCTGTCTCACAGCACGACCCTGCGGCACACGACACTTCACAGAAGGTTGAACTTGTCAGCAGCTAGTGAGGAAAAGAGCCCCTTCGACCTCGCCACCAACACACCTCATAAATCTACGCATTATTTTATTTCCTGTACAGAGATCAGGTCTGCCAGTCTGTATGGACGGAAGGGCGTCTGAATCTCTCTCCCTTTCATCTTTATATGGGAATCACTCACTCTGTTTTTATGGATCCAGCAGGTTGTGCTGCGGAAAAGAAACAGTTTATTGATTTTGGATTTGGCAGGAGGGGTAGAAGAGGGCAGCGTTACTGTTTCCTGTTGTCTGAACATGGGATGTGCTCCAGCCCCGGAGGACAGAGAGGACGGGGAGGACGGGGACACCACCGTCCATCAGGTCTATCAGAGTGACTCTGAGTTCAGATCAGAGGGGATGAGGTTGGACCTGTGCCAGGCGGAGGGAGCAGGGACTGTTATTGAATATGTATTAGTGCACATTTATCAGCCTTCTGGAACCGGAGAGCAAGGCTGCCTCCGTGTTTTTCCGGTCGGACGCGTGCACCTGTCAGTGCCCTTTTCTTCCACAAGAGCAGTCTGGTTGAGCTAAGAGGGCATCTTTGTAAACGCCTGTCCTACGTTGACAACAACAGTCGCACTAGTCACACATCAGTGGTGTTGCAGTCACACCGCAGTAAGCCTACAGACACACAACAGTCACACTACAAACACACTATAGTTACACAACAGTCACACCGCAGTCACCTGCAGTCCTGCTATAATGACACTTTGATCACACAACAGTCACACTACAAAGACACTACAGTCACACTACAAACACACTACAGTCACACAACAGTCACACTACAAAGACACAACAGTCACACTACAAAGACACAACAGTTACACAACAAGTCACACTGCAGTCACAAAACAGTGGCACTGCAGTCACACTAGAGTCACACTGCAATCATGCTGCAATAACACAATAGTGGCACTCCAGCCACTCAAAATCCACACCAAAGTCACACAGTAGTCAGTCAACAGTGATACTACAGTCCAACGATAGTCAACAGTCAAACTACAGTCACCAGCAAGTCAGTCGACAATGACTACAGTCCCATGTCAGTTGACAGTCAATTGACAGTGGCACTACAGTCACAACAGTCTTTCCTTCACTTCTTTTGAGTGGTTTTGGGATTAAAAACTGTTCCAGTGTTTTTATCAACAAAGCTAAAAGAAGATGGATTTTTAATTGTATTTTAGGGGGCTAACAGGATTTGTCCATCTCTGTGGCTGGCATTCACTGTGAACACTACTCCAGTATACTCCAGTATACTCCAATATACTCCAGTACACTCCAGAACACCTCCATAAGCTGCTGCTGAGACTCCAGGACACGTTTTGTTCACTTAAACACACACTGACACCTAGAGATGACTTACATCTTTTATCTTTTCATGGCAAGAGAAAACACATTAATAAATGTAAATATTTTTTTTATCTGAGTTTCTCTTTTCTTCACATGATATACACACAAATGACAGGGAGAAAAAGAGAGAAGTGGTGAAAAAATATTTCTTGGATGCTGATGATTTCAGCATTTCCATTTAGATGGAAGAAGTTTTGAAGCAGCTGAAATTTCGTCATACAACACATCTTAGAAAACGGCTTGTCAATCGAAAACTTTAGGATGCGAATGGGCTGGAAAGGAAAATGAAGAAATCTCCACGTGATCTCTCCACGTCCTCAGTATTCAGGTGATGTTTAACGTATAATACTGTTTTGGTGATGTATAACAGTGTTCAGGTATGTATAACGTAACTGTTCAGGTACGTATATCCTGGCTTTTTACTGCCTCAGGTACATGCTCAGGTGTTATATGCAGTGTGTTAAATGCAGAGAGAAATTCATTTCAGCTAATGATTAGGCTAGACTCACATTTTCTTCCTTCATCTGTTGAATGCTTCAATTTGACTTTTTTAGGACTTTTTCAGGGCAGGGTTTCCTACTGTTTCAGTCTTTCTCAGTAGCACAGAGCGCCCAGCTGCAGGGGAACTGGCATAGAGAATGATTCGTCAAAAGAATGAGTTATATTGTGCATATTACATTCATGCAGTAATACTAATGTGTTTTGAAGAAAGAGCCTGGAATTGCAGATCTCTTAGGTATAAACTTTCCATAACTGCCAACCCTTTTTTTGAAATACAGAGATACTACTTTGGATATGGAAACACAATTCTGAAAATGATCATCTGAAAATGTATATTCTGCTGAGGTCATTATTCATGTTCATCCTAACCATCTCCGCTATAATCCTGCCTAACCTTAACCCTAACCATCTCCGCTATAATCCTGCCTAACCCTAATCCTAATCCTGCAATCCTGCAACATTTCCTGGTGGACTGTTTTTCTTTTGTTCGTGGACACTCCAGTCTGGCTGCAAGATTTATATATCAAACGATAACAATCTCCTTACAGCAGGAAAGTCAGGTTGGCACTAATCACCATTGGGGAGGCAAAGATTAGATACTGATGACACCATCATATTCAAGTTTCCAGCCCCCCCTCCCTTTCTCCTTCTCTCTCTCTCTCTTTCTCTCTCTCTCACGCACATACAGCATTCTTCCATTGCATACCTGAGGAAATGAAGAATGGTGAGGACTTGTAACTGTGCTTACATGTGACAATATATTGGACTCTGTGTGTGTGTGTGTACGTGTGTGAGTCTGACTGAAGGCAGGCAGTCATTATTTCCCTGTTTCAGAAACTGTCTCCATGACAGTAAGAGCCCCTCCCTCCTTTGTCTAAATTAAGGTGTGTGCGTGTTTAGGAAAGAAAGAAAAAAAAGAGCAGGACATCTCATTGATGTCCACATTTCTCACATCTTTTATTTCTCATACCTTTATTTCTCACATCTTTATTTCTCATACCTTTATATCTCATCTTTATTTCTCATACCTTTATTTCTCACATCTTTATTTCTCATACCTTTATTTCTCGCACCTCCATTCCTCACACCTCCATGTCTCACACCTCCGTGTCCCACACCTCTATGTCTCACACCTTTGTGTCTATTTCTTGTGTCTTTTCTAAAAGGAAATGCTACCACACCAACCCAGAATAAGTTTTACCGCCGTTGTCTTTTATGGTGGAGCCGAAGTAATGTTTCAATGTTTCAGCATCCCAGCAGAGAGAGGCAGAGAGAGAGAGATAGAGCGAGAGATAGAGTGAAATAGTGAAAGGATGCAGAGACAGAGAGAAATGGAGGGAAGGTATGGGACACTTTGTTCAAGTTGCTCTTGTAATTTTGCCTTTAGTGCTGGAGTCTGCACTGGAGGACGGATGAGGCGTTGTTCAGCTGTGCTGAGACGGGCCGTGATGAAGGAGAGGAGCATCGATCCTGGAGCTGCTGTCCTCCAACCTCATGCATATTCACCACAGGAAGCAGCACATCGCTGCCTCATGCCACATCCATTATGGACAGGTGCTCACTGTCAAATTATCAGTGACTACTACAATAACATGACTCATATCCAGATAGCTTTACAATATTGTGTGTGTGTGAGTGTGTGTATGTGAGGAAAGTGGTATACTTTTTATTCCTGCTTGTACATACGCCTTTGTGGATTTTTTGTATTTCTGCTTCACATTTGTCAAGTGTGTGTGTGTGTGTGTGTGTGTGTGTGTGTGTGTGTGTTTGTGTGTGTGTGTGTGTGTTTGTGTGTGTGTGACTGGTTGGCAGCACATTCTTAACTGGATCACCTTCTTCTTTCTCTCTTTCTTGCTGCCCCTCTCCTCTCTCCTGCCCCTCCATTCTCTCCTGCCCCTCTCCTCTCTCCTGCCCCTCCATTCTCTCCTGCCCCTCCATTCTCTCCTGCCCCTCCATTCTCTCCTGCCCCTCCATTCTCTCCTGCCCCTCCATTCTCTCCTGCCCCTCCATTCTCTCCTGCCCCTCCATTCTCTCCTGCCCCTCCCCTCAAACACAGTTGCGCTTGTGTGCACATTCACATCCCTATTTTTTTCTGAATGAATTTTTAAGCTAATTGTCATAGTTACAGGTTGACTGCATTTAGTGCCAGATGGTTAGGTTTGGGTTAGGGTTAAGTCTTGGTTTAGGGTCAGGTTATGGTTTTGGGTTAGGGTTAAGTCTTGGTTTAGGGTCAGGTTATGGTTTGGGTTACACTTTGGTGTGAAGGTCAAGGTCTGGGTTAAGGTTTGTGTTAGGATCAGGTTTAGAGCAATGGAGAAAGTGAAAATGGCTAAAGGGAACTTTTGGCGTTAGGGTTAGGATTATTGTGGGGTTAGGGTTAGGATTATTGTGAGGTTAGGGTTAGGATTATTGTGGGGTTAGGGTTAGGATTATTGTGGGCTCTCAGTTCAAACTGGATGAAATGTTATTGTTATGCAATGATGCCAAAGTGCATATTTTAGCAAACAAAATGTAACAATTCTACATTAGAAAACCCTTTTTTTCCTGTGTTTATAATCCATTGACCCTTAAGCTGCACCATATCTATTGGGCCGGGACTCTAGCTGTGAGGAAGAAATGTAGAAGGAGGAGATGCCACAGTGACAGTTAATGTAGAAAGGAGAGATACCCTAACTAACTAACTACTGTCTGATGGTTAGAGACCCTAACCCTTACTACTGTCTGATGGGTAGAGGCCCTAACCCTTACTACTGTCTGATGGGTAGAGACCCTAACCCTTACTACTGTCTGATGGGTAGAGGCCCTGACCCTTACTACTGTCTGATGGGTAGAGACCCTAACCACTGTCTGATGGGTTGAAACCCTAACCCTAACCAACAGTGTTGGGAACGTTACGTTGAACTACTTGTTCAAAAAAGTAACTGAGTTAGTAACTGAATTACTCTATAATAAAAGTAACTTATAATAAAAATAAGTAAAATGTTACCAGGGAAAGTAACTATTTGCATTACAGTTAAAAAAAAGTTATATGCCATTGATTAAGGATTTTTTGAAAAAGCAGTTTTCACAGTCAGTTGAAATGAGTAGATCAGAAAGGTGTTTAACTTTTGATATTTATTGCACATCAACAGACCAGTGCAGGATAAAATCCTTTAAAATCCCAAATCTTTGTATAAAATTAAAAAAAAGCAAAAGTAAACAGTTACACTATATAAAGTGCATTTACATCTATCAAATTAAATTAAATTCTCTCAACCTGAGACAACTGGTTTGCTCACAACAGAAGTACACTTAACAATAAAACCTCTATTCTTAATTAAATAAATCAAATACCCAGTCTGGTAGACATTCAGGAACTTCAAGTATTTTCTTAAATAATGTTTATATCACCACCTTGAAAATGCTAACTTTTCTTCGGCTTGCTAACTCGCTATTTCTGCCTCTTCTCTGGCACGCGTGTAAATACACTGGCTCTGATTGGCTACCATAACGCTGCCTTAGCCAATCGCTTACTGACTTGTTAAGTTAAACAGGTGTTACACCGAGAACTGTGACCTATTGAGATCTGCTACTCCTCACTAGCCTGGACAGCAGTTCGCTCGCATTACTGTTAGTATATCAATATATAGTAACGCACCGCTTTTAATTAATGACCAGTAACGTCAACGGCGTTGTAATGACAGGAAAAGTAATTAATTATATTATCCCGTTACTGACAAAATGATGCCTTACCTAACGCTGTTATTTTTAACGGCATTATTCGCAACACTGCTAACCACTGTGTGGTGGATCAAAACCCTAACCACTGTCAGATGGGTCAAGACCCTAACCACTGTCAGATGGGTCGAGACCCTAACCACTATGTGGTGGGTTGAGACCCTAACCCTTCCTTGTGCTTTATTCTGGAACCAAAGGGCATGGCAAATTCAGAGGGCCTCTCTATCGTTTTTTTCTCTCCCTCTTCATACTAATCACGCTCTAGACAGTTCCACAGGCTTCAATTCCACTTCAAAGCCAAACCATTTCCTGCAGTCTGAAGGGCCTGTCACAGCCTCTCAGAGACAGATAGAGAGAGAGAAATAGAAAAAGAAAAAGGGGGCAGTGAAGAAAGGAGGAGGATAGAGGGGGAGAAAAAGAGAGAGGGGAGGTGTGTGACGGGCTGGGTGGCAGGCAGACAGATAAAACACAGAAATGAATGTGTGTCACTGCCACCCAGAAGTGAAGGTGTGGAGGTGTGGTTGTACTGCAGAGGGAAGCGACCTCTGTTCTCATTGGTCTTTTACTTCTCTTACACACACGCTTCTCCTATTATCTTTCCCTTTTTCTTGCATCCCCCCCCGCCCCGCTTCCCCCCACCAAACCCAAAACCCTCCCACCAAAGTTCCCCTAATGCTAATACATGTGTCGGCGCCCTCGTCTTCACTGGCTCTGTCTGAATTAAGCTGCATCCCGTGTGCCATTGTTGGGATAATAGGAGAAAGATATCTTCAAAGTCGCGCTGCGGGGTCGGCGAGAAGCGTCTAATCCATGAAATTACACCTGCTACTGCTTCCACACCAGGCCTGCTCCTAAAACTATTCAAATTAACAAAAGTTTCAGATAGGGACTTAATTAACACCCTGGCCTCTCTGCTGGCGCTCTGCTAGCTCAGGTAGTCTTTCATGTTTGGGGAGGGGAGGGTGGGGGGGTAAATTAGATTTGGTTGAGGAATTGCCGAGGGCTCGAGTCTTCGTGAGCACCTACCCAACGCTTTCGGGAGATGAAGACCCTGTGTCCTCTCTCACGCACACACATGAAGACAGTGTGTCCACCCACACACGCGTATGAAGACAGTGTGTCCTCTCACACACACGTAAGAAGATAGCATGTCCGCTCACACACACGTAAGAAGACGGCTTGTCCTCTCACACGCGTGAAGACAGAGTGTCCTCTCACACACATATGAAGACAGCATGTCCTCTCACACACACATATGAAGACAGCGTGTCCTGTCAAACACGCATATGAAGACAGTGTGTCCTCTCACACACGTAAGAAGATAACATGTCCGCTCACACACACGTAAGAAGACGGCATGTCCTCTCACATGGGGTGTTTAGGGGTTAGGGTTAGGTGTTAGGAGCAGGGTTGCAACTACATACTTTCTGAGGTGTATGCAAACATACTATCGGCGCCCCCCGCACTCCACCCCCCACCCCCCAGGCAAATAATTTTCAGGCATCGATTTGGCGCCCCCTCTAGTGCAGCGCCCCTATGCGTCGCATACGCTGTATACCCCCTTTTTGCGCCACTGGTTAGGAGATAGGGTTAGGGGTTAGGGTTAAGTGTTAGGGGTTAGGTTTAGGTGTTAGGGTTAGGGTTAGGTTTAGGTGTTGGGGGTTAGGTTTAGTCCCAGTGACACCCTCCTCTCCCACCGTCTGCCTTCACCCTGAAGCTGTGAGCGGGGAAACAGCGGCGTTTTTCACAACATGGTACATGGAAATTTGCCAATTTTGTCAATGGACGTGGAGTAATTAGGAACCTCAGCAGTCTCCTAGTTCAGTCTCCTAGTTCAGTCTCCTAGTTCAGTCTCCTAGTTAGTCAGTTTATGGATTCCTCAGCCATGACCACAAAGCCAACTGAACGGTTGATTCAGTCTCTGACATTTTAGAATCCCAGACAACTTTGAGCAAGTGTGATTCAGGTAGTCACCCTAGTACAGAGGCGAGTGTGATTCAGGTAGTCACCCTAGTACAGAGGCGAGTGTGAATCAGAAAATCACCCTAGTACAGAGGCGAGTGTGAATCAGGTAGTCACCCTAGTACAGAGGCGAGTGTGATTCAGGTAGTCACCCTAGTACAGAGGCGAGTGTGAATCAGGTAGTCACCCTAGTACAGAGGCGAGTGTGAATCAGAAAATCACCCTAGTACAGAGGCGAGTGTGAATCAGAAAGTCACCCTAGTACAGAGGCCAGAGGCTGTCTTTGCATAGAGGCATTGCTAGGCAACTGCCTTGGGCCCCTCCCACTGCAGCCCACTGTAGGGGCCCCCTGACTAGCTGACTTATTTCTCGCATATTAATGTTGATGGGCCCCCTAGCTAAATTCGCCTTGAGCC
Source organism: Brachyhypopomus gauderio (assembly GCF_052324685.1). Taxonomy (NCBI): domain Eukaryota; kingdom Metazoa; phylum Chordata; class Actinopteri; order Gymnotiformes; family Hypopomidae; genus Brachyhypopomus; species Brachyhypopomus gauderio. The sequence continues at coordinate 34,059,811 of NC_135213.1, read as the reverse complement.
CCCAAATTGCTAAGTCCGCCACTGACAGAGGCAGTGCAACCAGCTCCCGTTATAAACACAGATTTACCTGTGATAATGGAGGACATGTATCTCTTTAGCTAGAATCAAATCAAATTATACTGTGTGTGTGTGTGTATGTATATATATATATATATATATATACTGTCACTCCACATTCAGTTTTAATAAAGTTGGCTTAGCTCATCATAAAACTTTCTTTTAAATGGTCCACAATCATCAAATCAAACAATCAAACACTGAATAGTTTTTGAATATAGAGTTTTAGTCTTTACTCTAAGCTTAGGGTTAACCCTACAACACTGAATATAGAGTGAATATATTTCCCTTCTATCATTAATGGATGCTGAGAGATAAAAACAGCCACCCATATTTGGAAAACATTTATGTCTTTTAAAATTTTGATAAAATTAAAATTAATTTCAGTTATTTTATTACACCACCGAGTTGAGCCATAATATTTGTGTGTGTGTGTGTGTGTGTGTGTGTGTGTGTGTGTGTGTGTGTGTGTGTTTGTGTGTGTGTGTGTAAGAGAGGATCATCAGTTTTCTGCTATACTAAATCATGTGGGCCCAGCATAACCTGCAACAAAACATCATTTAAAAAGAAGTGAAAGAAAGACAACTAGAAAGGAGGAAGAGAGAGAGAGGGATGAGGGCTAGAGGTGGAGGGAGAGAGGGAGGAGGAAGAGAGGGAGGGAGGAGAAAGAGAGAGGAGGGAGGGAGGTGGAAGAGAGGGAGAAAGAGAGGGAGGAGGAAGAGAGAGAGAGAGAGGGGGAGGAGAGAGAGAGAGTGAGCACAGCAGTTGGCATGAGCATGTGAAAGAAGAAACGAGACAGTAAAGAAGTCCTGTGGAATCACCTGACCAGGACGCAGCGCCGTGGAGTGTGTGTGTGTGTACTCGGCCTGGGTAAATGTGAGATAGATGACATAGTGAAGTGTGTGTGACAGATTGTGAGGTGTGTGTGTATGTGAGAGAGAGAGAGAGAGAGAGACAGATTGTGAGGTGTGTGTGTGTGTGTGTGTGTGTGTGTGTGTGTGAGAGAGAGAGAGAGAGAGAGAGAGAGAGAGAGAGAGAGAGAGAGAGAGAGAGAGAGAGAGGGAGACAGATTGTGAGGTAGGTGTGTATGTGTGACAGTAAGCGAAGGTTTTGTTTGAGTGTGTGCCGACCCTATCCATCTCACTTAGTAACCATGCATCCACATGTCACCACATGCGACATGGCAACCTGCCCCAAAGGCCTCTGGGAGAATCTGATAAACACCTCTGCCAAGAGCAACACAGACACACACACACACACATACAGACAGACACACACACACACACACACACACACACACACACACACACACACACACACACACACACACACACACACACACACACACACACCTGTCTGTCACTAGGCCTACATAGCACTACGGTGGCCTCAGATGAAGAGGCTTCTTGTTGAATTCTAGAATATTAATAATTAATTCATTTATATTAATTTATATTCAATTTCTATTGGTATGGAAAAGTAGCAGCCTCTCTGAAATCCTCTTGATTCAAGTGTCACTCCCTCTCTCTCTGTCTCTTTCTCTCCTTGTGTCTCTCTTTATCTCTGTCTCTCTCTCCTTGTCTCTCTCTCTCTCTCTCTCTCTCTCTCTCTCTTTCTCTCTATGACTATCATAAATAAGTGACAGCAAAGGTAAAAAAATATCGATAATTAAAATAAAGACTGCCAAATTTACAAAGTGTGTAAAGATCGGAGACATGCTGATATATACTGGGTGGTGAGGGGGCGGAGACGTGCTGATATATACTGGGTGGTGAGGGGGCGGAGACATGCTGATATATACTGGGTGGTGAGGGGGCGGAGACGTGCTGATATATACTGGGTGGTGAGGGGGCGGAGACGTGCTGATATATACTGGGTGGTGAGGGGGCGGAGACGTGCTGATATATACTGGGTGGTGAGGGGGCGGAGACGTGCTGATATATACTGGGTGGTGAGGGGGCGGAGACATGCTGATATATACTGGGTGGTGAGGGGGCGGAGACGTGCTGATATATACTGGGTGGTGAGGGGGCGGAGACGTGCTGATATATACTGGGTGGTGAGGGGGCGGAGACGTGCTGATATATACTGGGTGGTGAGGGGGCGGAGACGTGCTGATATATACTGGGTGGTGAGGGGGCGGAGACGTGCTGATATATACTGGGTGGTGAGGGGGCGGAGACGTGCTGATATATACTGGGTGGTGAGGGGGCGGAGACGTGCTGATATATACTGGGTGGTGAGGGGGCGGAGACATGCTGATATATACTGGGTGGTGAGGGGGCGGAGACGTGCTGATATGTACTGGGTGGTGAGGGGGCGGAGACGTGCTGATATATACTGGGTGGTGAGGGGGCGGAGACGTGCTGATATGTACTGGGTGGTGAGGGGGCGGAGACGTGCTGATATATACTGGGTGGTGAGGGGGCGGAGACGTGCTGATATATACTGGGTGGTGAGGGGGCGGAGACGTACTGATATATACTGGGTGGTGAGGGGGCGGAGACGTGCTGATATATACTGGGTGGTGAGGGGGCGGAGACATGCTGATATATACTGGGTGGTGAGGGGGCGGAGACATGTTGATATACTGCTCTCACACTGACCACACACTCACTACTCTCACACTGACCTCACCCTCACCACTTACACTCACCACTGTCACACTGAACACTCACCACTCCCACACTCACCACACATTCACCACACACTCACTGTTCTCTGAGCAGCCAGTGTTGTTTATACCTGCCCGTCTCTATAGCCAGGCTGTGCTCACTGGGCCAGCACTTTGTCAAAGACCCACAGCAGAGACGTTTCCTGACCGTCAGAAGATACGGCTCCAGTCTGTACTTTGTTATCACACGGAAGCACTCTAACTTCCTCTGATCCTGTTTGGTTCTCCCAGTGTTCTAGATAGCTGTTCTTGCTCCGTGTGATTAGGTGGCTGGTATTTAGATGGGACTGTTGGACAGTGCCGTGATGACCTGTCTGAGGGTCAGAGAGTCTCAGGACCTGAGAGGACTCTGTTCAGGGGTCAGTTCTTGGCTCTGTAGAGCTTTGAACTGCAGGGCTGGACTTTAAGTGCTTCCAGAAGTTTTTTTTGCATGTTTATAATCAGAGGGCAGTCATGGCCTGGCGGTTAGGGAACTGGTCTTGTAACCGGAGGGTCGTGGGTTCGATTCCCAGACAGGCCATGACTGAGGTGCCCTTGAGCAAGGCACCTGATTGGTGTTTTTCTTTGGACTTTTAAGGATCATTCTGAAGAATGCTGCATGCTGTTGGGTGTTTGTCTCATTTAGTGCTCACAGAGTGGACCCCAGATCTCACTTCCAAACGCAATGGACTGGATCACACGATCGAAAAATCTACACCAGATTGAGATGAAAATATCTACACTCACCAGGCACTTTATTAGGTACACCTGTCCAACTGCTCATTAATGCAAATGTATAATCAGCCAATCACATGGCAGCAAGATCTACTGCATCAGAATGGGGAAGAAAGGTGATTTATGTGAATTTGAACATTGCATGGTTGTTGGTGCGAGATGGGCTGGTCTAAGTATTTCAGAAACTGCTGATCTACTGGGATTTTCATGCACAACCATCTCTAGGGTTTACAGAGAGTGGTACGAAAGAGAGAAAATATCCAGTGAGCGGCAGTTCTGTGGGCAAAAATGCTTTTTTGATGCCAGAGGTCAGAAGAGAATAGCCAGACTATCAGACAGGTTTGAGCTGATAAAACGGCAGCAGTAACTCAAATAACCAGTCATTACAACCGAGGCACACAGAAGAGCATCTCTGAACGTCCAACACTTCCAACCTTGAGCGGATGGGCTACAGCAGCAGAAGACCACACCGGGTGCCACTCCTGTCAGCTAAGAACAGGAAACTGAGGCTACAATTCACACAGGCTCTCCAAAATTGAACAATAGAAGATTGGAAAAAACATTGCCTGGTCTGATGAGTCTTGATTTCTGCTGAGACATTTGGATGGTAGGGTCAGAATTTGACGTCAACAACATGAAAGCATGGATCCAGCAACAGTTCAGGCTGGTGGTGGTGGTGCAATGGTTTGGGGAATATTTATCTGGCACACATTGGTCCCATTAGTACCAATTGAACATTGTGTCAACGCCACAGCCTACCTGAGTATTGTTGCTGACCGTGTCCGTGGGCGTGGTAGTGGGGGGAAAAGTGGACCTGACTACCCAGGGCCCGAGTAGGGAGAGGGGCCCATTTTGCTCATGTGCCATGTTTACTGGCATTTATAGGGGCCCACTGACATTGAGAGTGTACAGGGCCCAGAATTTGCTGCAACGATCCTGACGATGTTCATCCCTTTATGACCACAGTGTACCCACCTTCTGATGGCTACTTCCAGCAGGATAACGTGCCATGTCATAAAGCGTGAATCATCTCAGACTGGTTTCTTGAACACGAGATTGAGTTCACTCGAATGGCATCCACAGTCACCAGATCTCAATCCAATAGAGCACCTTTGAGATGTGGTGGAATGGGAGATTCACATCATGGATGTGCAGTCGACAAATCTGCAGCAACTGCGTGATGCTACCATGTCAATATGGACCGGACTCTCTGAGGAATGTTTCCAGTACCTTGTTGAATCTATGCCATGAAGTATTAAGACAGTTCTGAAGGCAAAAGGGGGTCCGACCCGGTACTAGCAAGTTGTACCTAAAAAGTGGCTGGTGAGTGTATATTGTGAAATGTATTATGTGGAATGAAATATATTGTCTCTCTTTATCTCTGTCTATCCCTATGTCTCTCTTTATTTCTCTACTTATGTTTCTCTTTATCTCTCTGTCTCTCCCTATGTCTCTTTTTATCTCTCTGTCTCTCCCTATGTCTCTCTTTATCTCACTGTCTCTCTCGCTCCCCCCTCTGTATTTCTCCCCTGTTCCCTTTCTTTCCCCTTCACTATTCATGGACTGTAGGTGGGGCCAGAGGTATTGGATTATTGTGCTTATCTATGATTGGCTCCATGCACGTCAATCACTTATTTCACTGTCACTGCCAACACATCAGTCACCACCGTATGAAAGAAGCAGTCAGATCAACACTGTATCCCACATACAACCAGCCCCATAGTGCTGAAGCAGTTTTTGTGTGTGTCAGGAACATTTTTATCTGATTGACTGTTCTCTAATATCCCAGCATAGAGCTCCTGACTACAAATATGTGAGGGCTCCTGACAGCCGCCCCAGAGGTCGGGGAGGAGGAGGAGGGGGTCTCTCCCGCGAAGACACATGCCCACATCACAATGCTGATCCGGTTAGAGGAGCTCCATGTTCAGAGTGAGCACCCCCACATTCTCACTCCCCATTGGTACGAAGGAGAGTGTCCTAGCTGTTGTTTCTAATGGTGTGTTACTTTCATACTTTAATACTTTTTACTTTACAACTTTAGTTACATTTAATGGTGTGAAATGAAGGCTTGTTGAAACTCGATAAATTGATAAATTACTGAAACAGATAAAGTTAGATAAAGTTGAGTGTAGTGGGTATGTCAAAAGGAGTACTAGCTAATAAAACTAGCATATGTAGTCTCTAAGTGATGTATCTAGTATATTTAAGGTTTATGTTACTGGATTTAGTGTCTAGGGTAAGTCACTGGAAATAGTGTCTAGGATATGTCTCTTAAATGTTTCAATCGTACAGTATTTTTATCACCTTGCACAACAAAACTTCCCCTGCACATACTAAACTGGAAAGGCAAACTGTTGCAACTGTGGTGTGTGTGACTGAGTTTGTTCATCTTACATCCTACTAATTTCTCTCTGATTCCTAATTTCTGATTCTCATACTTGTTCTTGAAGTCATTTATGATTTTGTTGAACAAAATCTTGTTTAACATGAACAGAGTTTTAAAGTAACTCTAAAGTGTTACATTGGGATACTTCATTTAAAGTAATGAAGGACTGAAAAGACATTTGTTCCTCATGTTTGCTGTGAGTCTGGAGCAGAACAGGCCTGGCTATCGGCTCAGCCCTTTCCCATCATGCCGTTCACCTGTGCCAGGCACCAGAGCCGCAGCTGTCTGACAAACTTCCTCATTTATAATATTTGTGATTCAGATGCCGTTTCAGCTCATCACGGGAGGAGAGAGCATCAGGCCAATTCTACTCTAATTGCTCTGTGGCCGATTTTTTTGATATGTCATGCTCAATTATTCTTTATTCATTTGCATTTCCGACTGCGTGCTGAAGGCCCTCTCCATTGGTGTTATTAGAGTGGAATTGGACAGATTTAGAGTTTTTCACTTTCGCTGTTCATCCTCGCATCAATATGTCATCAAGAGATTGGACACATCGGAGAGGCTTGAAGAGGTGTGTGCCAGAGTTGCCATGTTTGCCTGGAATCAAACCTGCAGCATCACACCATGTCGATGCTCCAAAGACACACTGAAAATGAAGAGAATGATGAATGATGATTAACTGCATCGATTCTAAATGAGACTCAAAAATGCTTCCCAGTAAAAGTGTGAAGTTTGAATCCCAGCTGTGCAACACCAGACTGTGTTCTCTGCACTTGTACAGACCCCATAGAGATTTCAGCGTGGAACAGAGTGGAAACACCAAACACCAATCGCCAAAGTATCAGACTGACACTGACTGAATTAAGATTAGGTTTAGACAGTGACATTATATTAGAGTTAGGGTTAGATAGTGACAGTGGTGGATTAGGATTATGGTTTGACAGTGACAGTGGTGGATTAGGGTGATGGTTAGGGTTTTCCTAAAAATTCCAGATTCAAATTCAGTATTTGTCAAGTATGTATTATTACTGCTGAACAAAAATATAACCTAGGCAAGTTACTTTCTGTTTTGATTACTTACATAGATTGCATTACATAACAAGAAAACAAAATGTGGTACTATATCTAGGTAGAAATCATTTGGCTGTGTTCGGCAACTGAACTACGGTATGTAATTGTGCGTCCATGACATACTGTACATGATATATGATATATGATAGGAATCTATGGGCATTGTTATGGTAGATAGTTCTGATAAAGTCATTGGTGGATGTATCCCTGAACATCCTTTGCAATGGCCTATTTATCTTTTATAAAACCATTTTTTATTGTTAGTCTGTTTGTTTCATTGTGTTGTGAGCAGCAAGCATGTTTTGCTTCCACTGTGCAGTGCTGGGGTCAGTAGAGAGGGAGAGAACAGAAGCAATGAAATGGGCTTTTGCAGCTGAGGGTTAAAAACCCTTCACAGTAAAAATGATGATGTAGCAGCTTCCAATAACATCCTGCTATATACACCAGGGCACCCAGGTAGGGAGAGTACATTACACCAATTAATGTCCAGGTAGGGAGAGTACATTACACCAATTAATGTCCAGGTAGGGAGAGTACATTACACCAATTAATGTCCAGGTAGGGAGAGTACATTACACCAATTAATGTCCAGGTAGGGAGAGTACATTACACCAATTAATGTCCAGGTAGAGAGAGTACATTACACCAATTAATGTCCAGGTAGGAAGAGTACATTATACCAATTAGGGGTGCACGATATGGACTAGAATTGCGATGTGCGATAACATTGTTGGATATCCCGATATCGATGTGAACCACGATAAATTAAGATTAAAATACAGAAATGTAGTGTCTCTCTGAACAGCAGCACGTTAATTTGTTTTGTTTTTTACTGTGTAATGAATCCAGAATAATTCCAAATATTTTGCAGGTTTATTCAACAATAGATTCAATCTAGGTTTATACTTTCACGAGTGAGCGACTCCGCACACCTCGTTAACCTCCGCGAACGGCGGAAGCGTTTAATCTTGCCGTGTCACATTCTTTGCAGTGTTGTCCGAAACGATATGTAGGCCTAGTAGTATAAAAAAAACACCCCTCAAATACAGGGGAATGAACTTTTACCTGACCAATTTTAATGTTGCTTTGTGTTTCAGGTTTGAAAAGTGCTGGAATTTAGGCTAAAGTATTTGAAAAGGCTTGAAATTGTAACTACTTCGTTTCACAACAAATATCTGTCTGACTGAACAATTCTCTTGTATTACGTTAACAAGTACGAGCCTCTTGTAATTCCAGGACGAAACAGAGAACGTGAAGACGTTAAGATTGGGCGTTTTGAAAATAAATATCCATTAAATAATGTGATAAAAAAGCGAATTATTTCGAATCATTTAGAGTATATGTATAAATATTTAATTCAATAACGTGCTGGGAATTATTGAAATGGACCTTGAAAGTGACGTACAAGTGCTTGAATTCCACCTTGTATAGGTGTATGAACCCTGCAAACATGACTGTTCTCATTGCGCCGAGACGCGGCGCGCGCGAACTTACAAAATTCGAGAGGTGCACGACCTCGTGAATCGGCGCGAGGCAATTGCACACGGGCGAAGCCGCCGCGATTACGTTATTTTTCGCCAACCAGGCTTAAACCAAATTGCGTGTCTGATGAGCGTGTTCGCCTCACTCCAGGGTTGCCAGGTCCTACAAAAGTTTTCCGCACAAAATCTGCGAGTGTAAATTGTCGGCGGGGGGGGGTGTATTATATCGCGATCGATTCTTAGTGTTGACTTGTAACTTCCGCAGTAGCCCAACTCAAAAGTAGCCCAAAAAACCGCACCCCGCGGCCCCAGAATTTTTACCCGCGGCTGGATTTTCAAACAAGCCCAATTTGGCAAAACCGCAAACCTGGCAACTCTGCCTCACTCTGCCTCTTGCCTACTTACGTCACGTGATCATAGTCTGCAGCGCGAATAGCTCCCTCTATTGCTGGACGAGGATAATGCAATTTGAGTTTGCTGTTATTCAAGGAGTTATCGTGGCTCTTTCGATGTGTTTATCGTGAAACTTCACATCGCGATAACGATAAAAATACGATTAATCGTGCAGCCCTAATACCAATTAATGTCCAGGTAGGAAGAGAGTAAATTACACCAATTAAGGATTGCCCTATCCCAATCCTTACTCCAATCATAGGGATGCTAAGTAACAGATTCAGTAACTGTGCTTAACAAGCACGGGCTCATGCATTACCTTTGGCTTCTTTCTAAGCTTAGTCCCAAAGCCCAGTCCTTAAGATTAATCCCCCAGAATCCCAGTCCTTAAACTTAATCCCCCAGAAACCCAGTCCTTAAACGTAATCTCCTAGAAGACCAGATCTTAATCTTAATCCCCCATAAGCCCTGTCCTTAATCTTAATCCCCCAAAAGCCCAGTCCATAAACTTAATTCCCCAGGAACCCAGTCCTTGGCCTTGCATGAATGTCCCACACTGGACAGGACACAAGGACTAGGACAAAGAGGACCAGACACAAGGACCAGGACAAAGAGGACCAGACGCAAGACGCAACATGCCCAAACTTAACTTTGTGCCCAGAATGTGGACACAGTTCTCACTCTGAGACTAGGAGGATTGAGTGGCCTGCATTAGAGGTCCCCATACCCTACATTCTCAAAACTCTCATTCTCATTCTCAGAACAACTCTGGACTCATACATGGTCATGGTCATGGTTATGGTCAGACACATGATCATACACCTTCTCTAGATTCATCAAAACTCATGTATACCAGAATGTATACAAAATACCAGAAAAAACAAACCCTGAACTGAACTGAACTGAACAAGAACTGAAACCCTAAAAGGTTGCAGCCGCATAAATGACCCAAACCCTAACCCTGTCCCCATAAAGGACCCTAACCATAACCCAACCCTAACCCTGTCCCCATAAATGACCCTAACCTTAACCCAACCCTAACCCTATCCCCATAAATGACCCTAACCTTAACCCAACCCTAACCCTGTCCCCATAAATGACTATAACCTTAACCCAACCCTAAAGCTGTCCCCGTAAATGACTATAACCTTAACCCAACCCTAACCCTGTCCCAATAAATGACCCTAACCTTAACCCAACCCTAACCCTGTCCCCATAATGACTATAACCTTAACCCAACCCTAAGCCTGTCCCCATAAATAACTATAACCTTAACCCAACCCTAACACTGTCCCGTAAATTACTATAACCTTAACCCAACCCTAACGTTGTCCCCGTAAATGACTATAACCTTAACCCAACCCTAACACTGTCCCGTAAATGACTATAACCTTAACCCAACCCTAACACTGTCCCCGTAAATGACCATAACCTTAACCCAACCCTAACGCTGTCCTCATAAATGGCTCTAGCCATAACCCAACACTAACCCACCCTTCCACAAGCCTCCATAGCTGTGTAGTCATCAAGACAGTGATTTTATAACACTTTGATTTGACTTCTAGGTTTGCTAAAGAGAAATATGTGCCCACAGCTGAAGTGGATCTGGAGAGAGATCTCCTTCCACAGGAACCGGTGAGCAGAGCTTCCAGACCTGCCTGCAATGAAGCCTCACAGTACGTACTAGAGATGGAATGAAAAACAGTCTGAGCAGAAGGAGAGTGAGAGAGGGAGGGAGGGAGATGTGGCAAGTGAGACAGAAGAGAACTGCAGTCTTTTGATGTTTTTATATCTCAAAACCCTCACTATTTCCACCTCTTGTCTTCTTCCTTTGTGCGTATGTGTGGAGGGCATGAGTACTGAACCCAACTATGAAACAGCAAACTGACAACAATCAAGCAGGGCTAATCATAACCCAGCTGTTCATGTGAGTTATAGACTGGTAATTGTTGATGTGAGTTATAGAGTGGTAATTGTTCATGTGAGTTATAGACTGGTATATATTTATATAAGGTATAGACTGCTAATTGTTGATGTGAGATATAAACTGGTATCAGGTGATGTGAGATATAGACTGGTAATTGTTGATGTGAGTTACAGACTGGTAATTGTTCATTTGAGTTATAGACTGGTAATTATTTATGTGAGATATTCATTGGTAATTGTTCATGTGAGTTATAGACTGGTAATTATTTATGTGAGATATAAACTGGTATCAGGTGAGTTGACTGGTAATTGTGTATGTGAGTTAGTTTATGGTCATTTGTTAGGTGAGTTATATTCTGGTAATTGTTCATGTGAGTTATATTCTGGTAATTACTCATGTGAGTTATATTCTGATAATTGTTTATGTGAGTTATATTCTGGTAATTGCTCATGTGAGTTATATTCTGGTAATTGTTCATGTGAGTTATATACTGGTAATTGTTCATGTGAGTTATAGTCTGGAAATTGTTTATGTGAGATATTCACTGGTAATTGTTCATATGAGTTGTAGACGTTTAATTGTTGATTATAAACTGATACCAAAAAAGTTATAAACTGGTATCAGGTGATGTGATTCTTGAAAGATCTCTAAAATAGTAGCCTGAGGTGATTAACTGAGGTGATTTTGGTGAAAAAAAGATTTGACACATATTTTCTATACAATATTATATAATTTATCATACAACTAAATAAAATATTTTTAAATTAAATCCTATTAAATAAAAAATTAAGGTTAAATAATAGATATAAAATGAAGATTTCAGGACAATAGGGCATGTATTTTTCACCAGTTTGTGTGTGTGTGTGTGTGTGTGTGTGTGTGTGTGTGTGTGTGTGTGTGTGTGTGTGTGTGTGTGTGTGCGTGCATGTGTGCGTGAATGCGTGCGTGCATGTGTGTGTGTGCATGTTGTAATATAATTTATTATTTTTCCACACACTTGACAGTTTTTACATCTGAGGGATATAAAAGGAGAAACAGACATGTAAAAACAGACGGAGATATAAAAGGATTACAGTATGACAGAGGGAACAAGAGAAGGAAAAAGATAAGAGGAGTAAGAGAAATAAATTAGAAGATACAATGAGAGGAAGAGAGATGGACTAAATATGATAGAAAGAGAAGAGGAAGAGAAATAGAGGAATGAAGAGGATGATAGATAGAGGAAAGACAAGAGGAGATTTATAAAACTTTATACATTATTTTGCCTTTTCTGACCAATCACAGAACAGTGTGACTGTGTCCCCATTAACACTGTTTTAGAGGTTAGGGAATATAGAAAGAACAACTTCTGTTTGATTTCTAAGAGAGGGAGAGAAAAAGAAGAATAGAACAGAAACAGAACAGGAGGAAAGGTGGAGGAAGAGAGACAGGGAACAAGTGCAATAGTGGACAAGTGAGAAAGGAAGAGAGAGAGAGAGAGAGGAAGAGAAGGAAATAAAGGAAGAGAGAGATTGGTTAATACTCTGCCCTTCACAGCTGCCCATTGTCCCATAATCCTGCGACTGTTTAATGGAAAATTAAAAGGTGGGATTAGGAGGGGTCACATTATTCTGTCCACGGCATGGTAATTACACCCTGGTGCAGGGGTATTAAGCCTGTTCCAGCTGTTTTAAACAGTTTTATAGTGACTGGTATTCCACTTAAAACCAGACCACTACAACATGAAAATATGGGAGTTATTCTGTGAGAAGATAATCTGAGAGCAGTTCTTCATAGCTAATCTATAGCTAATTCCCAAATATAGTCGAAATATTTATTACATTGGTGCCAGGCTGTTGTTAATCTCAGAAACATCTTTAGGTGAACTGGCTCTGGGGCATTTTTCACATCAACATCTCCCCTACAGTAGAAATCAATGATGCTTCCTTAACAACTGAAACATTCTAAAGGTCCCATCAACTCCGATGGAATAAATCAGCATTATAATGTCCTACACAATCCTGCACCATCCCAGTGACATGAAAGTAGAGGAGGAGTTGGAAGGTTTTATCCACAAACGTACGTATTACATCTTAGCATCTCTCTTTCGTTTCATTTAAATGAAAGAAAGAAAAAGGCTCTCTCTCGTGTTTTTGTATCAAACATGGCTGAGCCGCTCTGTCTGACATCTCTGTTTTGGTGACTCTTGTCTTTGGACCTACGTGCGGTGCCGGTTTCACCTCACCACCTGTTCTCTGCTGTGGCCCTGAGAACCTGCACTTCCAACAAGAAAATGGATTCCCTCAGGAGCAATTAAAATACTGTCTGGTCCTGCAAAAATGATTCAGAAGTTTTCGCACTTGACAGATGGTCCGTAGGTTCTGGGAAAACCATTGGCTTGGTGAGTGGGACGTTCCAAACAAATACTGCGACTGCGACACAACTGTAGTTGAACAAAGCAATTGCAGAAAGAGAGAGATGAATAGTCAAGAATAACGAAAATGCCGTTATTGGCTGTAGAGAGAGTTATCAATAGAGAATGTGGAATGAGAACGGGCTTCAATGGTATTTAAACAGCTCTCCTGTATGCAATCCCTCCTAACACACACACACACACACACACACACACACACACACACACACACACACACATACACATACACAGACCAAGCACATTGTCTTGGTCGAGCATATGGTTGAGTCAAGACATGGCCAACTGTGTGATCTAAGATCTTTAATCATGCTTTTCTGGTTCCTGTAATCAGGAAATGTTGTGATCTGACTGCCTAAGATTTGCACACTGATCAGCTGTTCAGATGTGGAGTAGCGTCATTTCCACAGTCCTGCTGGCTGAAGACCTGGAACTCATTCTCTTTAAGACGTGGACTATGAACAGAATAGACGTCCTGTTTCAGACACAGAAGGGCAGAAGCTTTGTGACGATGCTGAGTGAAGCTTTAACAGGTCCAGTCCGCATTCACACTTTACACCTGAGACTCCAGTGTAAAGCCTCACTTCACTATTACTGTATGTTGTTTTCATAGTTATACTTTAGTTTTATGTTATTCAGAAACTTCCTAAGCAGATAACTGAGAGGTGTGAACATTTACTGTGTTAGAACAGGGGGAAGCGTAGAGGTTAGAGACACTCAAACACTGCGAGCAGGAAGTTTTGTGGTAAAGCACAACTGCCAAACAATTTTATTTTAGCACCACTGACTGTGTCAACAAACTAAAGACTAATATTTTGCTTTCCCCTGGGAATCTTGATTGAAATTGCTCAAATTCAAATATGTCTGCTCAAATTCTGCAGTCCACTATGCCACCTTTGGCCACTGGAGGGAGGCGGAAAGTGGCGTGGAGGTAATCAAGGGCAATTAGCCACACCTGTCCTACTGCCTACACAATTAGCCACACCTGGCCTACTCATAGGTAACAGGCTCTCCTGTGCTGAGGCTTTATCCAGGGTTCTGGTGTAAGAGAAGGTACATATTCCTGGTGGAGACCTCTGGATCCTCCTTTTGGGTCTCAAGCTTCTTTCTATTTTTTGGCTTTTGGGTTTACTCTGGATCTTTCTTTCTGTTTCTGTCTTCCTTTTTTGGCCGTCTGTAGACTTTCTTTTGTTCCACATCTCTGCAACATGTCTGCCATGACAGTAGAGGTTCTAACACTGCCTTGCATCTTCTTGTTGGAGGAGTTCTCCCAGTAAGGTCTGGTCAGGGTTTGCTCCCAGTAATCACTTCAGGTCTGTGTTGTGTCTGGTGCTCCAGAGCTGGTTGGTGGCTCACCTGTTCTGCTCCGGTCTCCTGTGCTGGAACCCTCCATTGGGTTAGTCTCCATCTAAGCATGCGACTGCTTCATTGCACCATCCAAATTTGAAGCCATCATCTGTGCTATGAAGGGAAAAGGCAAGAATGCAAAAAAGCCATCCTGTCGCTGTCAGTTCCTAGTGTACACAAAGCAGGTGGTGTTCGTGCTGTAAGTTGAGTTTTTCTTTTAAGAGACTCACAAAAGAATCCCCAGTCTCTCATGCGTGGATTGCCAAATGCTCAGACTCTAGTCTCTCAGACATCTCTGCTCCATCTGTTCAGTGCAAGTGTCTGATTTTTAAAGCCCATGTCTGGATGTAGCCTTGAAGATCCTTGCGTGCCTGTCCATCTGGGTGTATGGGAGTCACAGTAAATCACTCTGGGAACTCTGACTTATTCCATCTGCACCCAAGAGGAGACATAAATCTGACATTTGTGTAGCAGCAATGCCCTCATATCACTCTCCACACATGCTGTTAAATGTCCACTTCATAGTCTATTAGATCAAACTTATTAAAACAAGACAAGCAAAAGAAATAACGAGGAAATGTGATCTTAAGACACAGTATAGACTCACATACTGACTGATAAACTCTCCAGCCCAATAGACCTTCCTGTAAATTAAAAATTCTGATATTCTGATATTTTGATGCATGCATTATGATGCATATGTTTTGGAGAGCTGTGAAGAAAGACAAAGAAATAGCTGAGCTGGCTGTGTGGGTTTGGAGTGGAGTCTAGGAAAGAAGCTGCCAGACCTGGCTCTAGAGCTCCCTCTACAGCATGATGTTGTGAAATACATCCCCTCACATAAAAAATGGCTAGTGAATTCTCTTCTTATTGTTGCTGAATGCCATAATTTGTTCAGAGTAGGGTAGCCCGACCTTTTACAAACGTCTGTGTGAAGAAGTCAGTGCTTCTCCCACAGACAGTCTGCTTGAATGTTGCAGGGTTCTGTCTCTACGTATTGTTCTCGGGAACAGGGACCAAACAGCGTCTTTAAGTGGTATGTAAACATCTAATGAGATCTTAATTTTCCACAAGTGCAAACGTTTCTACAGAACACTTTTCCTCCATATTTGGTTTTTAAAACATTATGAGGGTTCCGTTGGCTGTTTGCTGAGAGGCAGAAACATGAGCATGTTGAGCTATTCATTACCAAAATTGATTTATTTACGTCCCAGTGGAGTTCACAACCTGCTCCTCTCCATACAGATGTGATGTGGGTCCTGAGATAGCAAATACATAAATATTGAACAGAATATTAATGCCTTCATTACTGGCCTATACAGCATGAGTGCATGGAGACTTTAGCAGATAGGCCAGCCCCAAGAAAACTAGGTCCTTCACAGCCATTAGGAAAATCTTCATTTTGAAGGAAACATGTTCTTTTTGGATGGTATCATTGCCCTTGGAACCTGGAGTAGTAAGAACCCGGAACATTCTTCAGATTATACATGCGGGTGATGTTACGATGGATGACTCATAGCATTCAGACCTGAGGTTGTAATAGCAGCATGACATCCATTCACAGAGGTCATACGTTGTCTACATTTACATCAAATGTTCTTCCTCAGGGCTGAGAGAGCAACATGCAACACGTGCAAGATACGTGCACCTCTATCAGCGACGTCCTGGATGTCTGAGAGGAGCCCCTGATGGACAAAGGCTAAATGGACAACTTGACTGGACGTCTTTGCTGTCCAAAGTGAGTCTGTATTTTATAGTTCTGTAACTGAGCTGAAGCTGGACTACTAAGGTCAATAGGTTAACACTGACCCTTATCCAAACCCTAGGGACAACCGAGTCCAGGACACAGCAGAGAACCCTGTTACAGACACATTGAGGTGTCAGACTGGTTTGGACAAGGACCTAAAATGGCAATAACTAGAAGACAGAAGTGCAACCTGATTGTTCTCTGTAAGTATAGGCAGAGTAACTGATTTATTTTGTGACACATGGGAACTTTAAAGGTGTCAGCCAAAGTTACAATTCCAAGCTTTTGTGTTTTGTTTAGAGTTTTACAACCACAATCACAAATGAAAGCCCAAGGTAATCTTCTCGAACCTGTGAAAGAAAATACCAACGGAAGATTGCTAGCATCCAGCGCGTATGAAAAAACACATCTGGACATCTGAACACACATTTATACAGTCACTACTGTGGAGATAATATTTATGGTGCTAAGTAAGCATATGGTATTAGTGAGTAGGATTTAAATAATCTTTTTCCCCCCCTAAATGTATTATGCAATGGTCAGGTCAGCATAGACCATGCCATAGATAATGCTCTCTCTTCCCATAGCTAGATAAAGTGCTGAATCGACAGTCTCGGCACAGAGAAAAATGGGCTTCTGAAAAACAATAGCCGGCAATACAATTTGCATCCCCAGCCGTGAGCCTTTGGGATTTAGTGCGTGCACCCCCCCCCCCCCCCCCCCCCAAAAGCCCCCCAGCCCCCCACCAAGCCTGCCGCAAACGCCCTTATTCAAACCGTGGTACACTCCCTCAGTCGGGCACGCTAACTTCCGTCTGAATATCGACATGAATGCAGTCGTTGGTAACAATGATTTCGTTTTGTGGTTGCTATCAACTTTACACATTTTATCCAGCGTAACCAAGGTAGCACTGCCATAGTGACCTGTTTTTTATTCTTTCTTACAGGACAGAATAAACATCGTGTTTGAGATGAGAAAAATGTCAGTGTATGCAATGACTTGGCAACACCACACAATAAATGACCTGCCAGCAATCAAAACATCTGCTGATGCCTCTACCAGACAACCACACAGATCTACCATGACCATAAACAGGACAATCAGAATTGATTGTAGGTCAGAAACACATAAATTCACACTGTTTACTTCGACATGCCTGTCCTATTGATGGTCCTTTGTAGCATGTCACCACTAGACATCCAGAATGACAGTGAGTCTGTATCTCTCGATACATCGTCATCTTTAGACACAGGTATAAAAAAAAAAAAAAGTCCCACGACTCTGTGGCAGAGCAAAACGACGTGTTTAGTGTGCGGTTCAGTGAGTTCGACATCTGGAGCGGTGGCTGTCCCTGGGTGGCGCGTCTCTGGGGGGACAGATGGCCTGAGATTTCTGGCTTCACACCGAACCTAACGAGGAAACCGCACTCAGCCGAAACAATGGAGCGCCATCTGGGATCAGCGAAGGGGGCTTGTTAGCTGGCTAACAGGCCCTGCACTGTGTCATCCTGCCTCCGACAATGAAGCTAATAACCACACACAGCACGAGCGTGAGAAATAACCCCACACCCTCGCTGCGGCTCTCTCGCAACGGTGGCCTCGGGATTTCACCACGGCTCTCGCAACTGGATGGGCAACTTGATCTGATGTACTTGAAATTTGATCAGATGGAAAAACCAGATGTGAAAAGATGATTAAAAACTGGAATAAGACACGTAACTAAAATGCTTTGAGCTCTGAATTGAAAATGGTTCTGTTTCAGGAAAGTGAATTTGGCAAAGAGTGACAAGGGTAGGTCCCCACATAACGCTGGATGTGAAGGTAATTAGGGAGCGCGAGCAGTATAGGTGACCGTGTTTGATTGTTTTTAAATTGAGAGTATTCACACTCTCGCTCTTCATTCCCTAATCATTAAGTACAGAAGAATAGAGACAGACGCCAGGCCGTCTCAGTGGGGACATACAGCTTCATTAGAAAAGAAATGAGCTAAGCTGCACAGAAAGGGTGACCTAATTCCTTCAGTAACTGAGGATGTGTTCAATACCATCATGGCTCCCAGTACTCGACTCGTGTCTCCGATTGAGACTTTTTTTCTTTTTTAAGGGACATTAGTTAATTGAAAAGTGCTTGTGTGCCATTCACATGTGGGTTTATACCCAGCTGTTCTGGGGAGATGGAGAGGGTTGGGGTGAGGGAGGGTTGAGGTGAGGGAGGGTTAGGGTGAGGGAGGGTTGGGGTGAGTGGGCGGACACATGAGCAATGAACACAGTAATGAGCCCTTCATGAGGGGAGGGGGGGGGGGGGGGGAGGGACCAGCACTGACTTCCACAGACCTTCCACTAACCCTAACCCAGACGAGCAGAGAGGGAAACCATGGACACATGAGTGTCCTGCTGTAAACTGATACGTAACCCTAACCCTAAACTGATACGTGACCCTAACCCTAAACTGATACGTGACCCCAACCCGAAACTGATACGTAACCCTAAACGAATACGTGTCCCTGTCCCCTCAGGCTGAATTTTACCTGAATGGACAGATGTTGACAGGTGGACAGAACTACAAGCTAATGATTGCAACAGTGAGTCAGTAGAATGCTAATACACTTTAACAGGCCTGCAACAAGGACAGAACACACATGTCTTTATAACCACAATCTCATCAAACGCTGGTTTCTTACTGAACTTATATGAATGTATACTGCTGGAGGCCATCTATTAGCAATCTCACTGTCAGTGTTGATAAGTGTGTAGTGAGCATATACCCCTAACCCCCCTGAGAGGGATCAAGAAGCACTGGTATACAGACATGACTGCCATCTACAGCCACTGCTCAGTGTCATCAATGGAAGCAGCACGTGTTATTTACAAGTTGATTTGTGTGAGGTGTTTTTTTTTCCCAAAATGACCTGAGGTGGAACACACTACAAGCATTGTGCAACTACGATTACTGCCTCCATACATATAACCACACAATTGTGGCTAGTGTATCGATGTAGCCACCAAATGTGTGTAGGGTGAGGGGGTGGTTGTTGTGGTTGTTTTATGATGTTGATTGAAAAACAACCACACGCAAAGACATCCATTTTTAATAATTTAAGTCTAAATTATTCTGTCAGCCATTTGTTAGCCATGCGGTCATTTGGATTTGGCTTACACGATGCTATTGGCTTATTTCTTTAGGATGTTTTGATGCTAAATCTTGCCCACACTTGTAATATGCACTGGAAAATATATGACTCTCAAAAGCATAGTTATATCTGAAAAACTAGACAAAATATATTCACTGTCTACAACCTTCTTGCCAAAAACAATATTACAGGAGTGATTCCAGAGCTCAATATGCTACTGGATTGCGTCTCATGTGTGCTGTCCCACAGGACACCCAGAGTCATCAATATAGATTTCTCCTGTAGGACCCAATACAGCCATGCACCAATACAAAGTCACCTAAAAATACATCAGCCGATCTCTCTCATGGAGGAATAAAAGCAAAGTTTTATTGATAAGCCACAGGAGCAGACAGAATCACGACAATTCTGAGAGGAAATTGGAACGGGGATTGTTGGCATGTCGATTTTGTCTGTCACGCAGCTGCCAGAGTCGGTCCTAATGGGGAGATCGTGTTCAACACTGTACAACACGACCCCACAGTCACACTAGATACCAACAGGCCAGCCTGCTGCCAGTGCTCTGAATGGTTTGTCACTTGTGTTCCTCAGTGTTGTGGAAGCAAACAGCACTGAGGACACACTGTAAACTACTCTGGAAATGGCTTATCTTCGTGTCCATAGACGTACAGGTCAACACTCCCCCAACAAAATAGGAGTGGAACGTTGAATGGTCTCTATGTTTGGTGGTGAAAAAGTTAATCAAATGATGTTCCTCAAACTGACTCATTCTGGAATAGATTATGTTGTGAAGTGTGTAACCCATTTAACTGGCCTTGAATTTGAACTTGACATTCGTCTGTATAGAGGGAGACTGAGGGTGCAATATTTAACAGGTGTGCTTATATTAAAGTGCCCATACTGCATTCAAGTGTGTGTGTGTGTGTGTGTGTGTGTGTGTGTGTGTGTGTGTGTGTGTGTGTGTGTGTGTGTGTTCACCTGTTAGGAGACCCAACCCTGATCTCTCTTTCAATATGAGAGAACTCCCCCATCTCTCTTGTATTATGAGACCCCTCCCCCATCTCTCTTCTATTATGAGACCCCTCCCCCATCTCTCTTCTATTATGAGACCCCTCCCCCATCTCTCTTCTATTATGAGACCCTTCCCCCATCTCTCTTCTATTATGAGACCCCTCCCCCATCTCTCTGCACTATTTAGCACAGGGCACTGTACCTGGTCTGCCATCACCTGTCTACACCTGTGCTCAGCTCTGTCATCACATCTAGTGATTTTGAGGTGTAACTCACATATTGAATGGTGGGTGGATACATCCTAATGGCAGATACCAGGTTGGAACATTTCGTCATCATTCCTTCGTGGCTACTGTCTCATGGTTTAGTGGTCTTACTGTCTCATGGTTTAGTGGTCCTACTGTCTCATGGTTTAGTGGTCTTACTGTCTCATGGTTTAGTGGTCTTACTGTCTTATGGTTTAGTGGTCTTACTGTCTCATGGTTTAGTGGTCCAACTGTCTCATGGTTTAGTGGTCTTACTGTCTTATGGTTTAGTGGTTCTACTGTCTCATGGTTTAGTGGTCTTACTGTCTCATGGTTTAGTGATCTTACTGTCTCGTGGTTTAGTGGTTCTACTGTCTCATGGTTTAGTGGTCTTACTGTCTCATGGTTTAGTGGTCTTACTGTCTCATGGTTTAGTGGTCCTACTGTCTCATGGTTTAGTGGTTCTACTGTCTCATGGTTTAGTGGTCCAACTGTCTCATGGTTTAGTGGTCCAACTGTCTCATGGTTTAGTGGTCTTACTGTCTCATGGTTTAGTGGTTCTACTGTCTCATGGTTTAGTGGTCCAACTGTCTCATGGTTTAGTGGTCTTACTGTCTTATGGTTTAGTGGTCTTACTGTCTCATGGTTTAGTGATCCAACTGTCTCATGGTTTAGTGGTCCAACTGTCTCATGGTTTAGTGGTTTTACTGTCTCATGGTTTAGTGGTCTTACTGTCTCATGGTTTAGTGGTCTTACTGTCTCATGGTTTAGTGGTCCTACTGTCTCATGGTTTAGTGGTCTTACTGTCTCATGGTTTAGTGGTCTTACTGTCTCATGGTTTAGTGGTCCAACTGTCTCATGGTTTAGTGGTCTTACTGTCTCATGGTTTAGTGGTCTTACTGTCTCATGGTTTAGTGGTCCAACTGTCTCATGGTTTAGTGGTCTTACTGTCTCATGGTTTAGTGGTCTTACTGTCTCATGGTTTAGTGGTCTTACTGTCTCATGGTTTAGTGGTTCTACTGTCTCATGGTTTAGTGGTTCTACTGTCTCATGGTTTAGTGGTCCAACTGTCTCATGGTTTAGTGGTCTTACTGTCTCATGGTTTAGTGGTTCTACTGTCTCATGGTTTAGTGGTCCAACTGTCTCATGGTTTAGTGGTCTTACTGTCTTATGGTTTAGTGGTCTTACTGTCTCATGGTTTAGTGGTCCAACTGTCTCATGGTTTAGTGGTCCAACTGTCTCATGGTTTAGTGGTCCAACTGTCTCATGGTTTAGTGGTCTTACTGTCTCATGGTTTAGTGGTCTTACTGTCTCATGGTTTAGTGGTCCTACTGTCTCATGGTTTAGTGGTCTTACTGTCTCATGGTTTAGTGGTCTTACTGTCTCATGGTTTAGTGGTCCAACTGTCTCATGGTTTAGTGGTCTTACTGTCTCATGGTTTAGTGGTCTTACTGTCTCATGGTTTAGTGGTCCAACTGTCTCATGGTTTAGTGGTCTTACTGTCTCATGGTTTAGTGGTCTTACTGTCTCATGGTTTAGTGGTCTTACTGTCTCATGGTTTAGTGGTCTTACTGTTTCATCTGTGGCTGTCAAATTGTATGTGTTTTTTTTTGTTTGTTTGTTTGTTTTTTTGCTGGAATACAAACCTTTTTCGTTGTATTACAGTTTCAATGTGAGAACACAAGAAAAAATTATGTAGAATTTAATTAACACTGTATTGCCAGTTATACTGTTTACACTATTCATAAACCCATAATAAATCTAGATGTCGCTGCTTATATTCGTGCACATTTAACGTCAGTGTTGGAGTAAACAAAGGGAAGCAGGTCACACTTCTGTAATGACTGTAAAGTGACTCAGTGGTTTCATCTTTCTTCAGAACGCTGTCCAACAACCAGAGTGAAGCCAAACGCCGCCAGCATGTTTGAGACAAACGACCCTGTAAGATTACCATGTTGGGCTAGCGCATTCATTGAATTTCAATAAGCTTTAAGCGAGCAGACAAAATGTTTGAAACTTCACCTTCATTAGTGTTTCATCAGTAAAGCACACAACAGCCGAATATATGTAGAGACGGTGTTTTAAACCAGTTGGCCTGATCTTTGAATGCATGCTAGCATGGTATCACGGTGTGTGTGTGTGTGTGTGTGTGTGTGTGTGTGTTTCCTGCAACGTCTGTCCCCATAGGCTCTCTATTGTACCTATTGTCTGCGTGAGGTTCTGTGCTCCTATTGATTATGTAACGCATTCAGAACTTACTCCTATTGGTTGTTTAGTGCATTCATGCTGTACTATTGGTTGTGTAGCACATTCATGCTTTACTCCTATTGGTTGTGTAGTGTATTCATGCTGTATTCCTATTGGTTCTCTTGTCCCTGCAGGATCTCCTCTTTTTGGCTGTGTGCTCCACTCTGACCAGCTGCATTAGTCTCTGTGCTCCCTGATGTTCTTGGTGAGTGGGTGTGAGTGGGTGTGAGCGCGCCTTGGGCCTCTGGTGAGAAATTGCACTTGCTCCCTGGGCCCTCAAACTACATCCCTCTCCAACATGGAGCCCCCAAACACCCCCCTCCCCCACCCTGCTGTCTCCCCAAATCCACCTTTACTTTCATCATCCACAAAAACACAAGCAGCCCCAGCCGGACCTGCGCAAATCACCTTATTTGTCTCACTCTTTTCCTTTCTTCTGTGGCCCAACAGAACAGGGCACTTTATTTATCTCTGTGTTGATAGATGTGCTGGGGGGATTTTTGATTACAGTGCGATTGGATGAGGCCACTCCAGGTAATAAGAATAAATGTTTCACTGTAAAAGTGAAGGAAGAGTCACAGCTGGGGAGGGAATTTTACGCTCTCCTTCATTCTGTGCTTGCTTATTTCTGATCCTGAACCCTAACCCTGATCTTTAACCTTAACCCTGATCCTTAACTGTAACCCCCAATGCCTTTCCCTATATTTGAGACCCTGATCCTAACCCCTGTTCCTACATGACACCTTAACCGTAATATAATAATAATCTAGATGAGATTAGAATCATAACCACTTTTATTGTCTTAAAATATCACAGGCAGTATCTTACAACACATAGTAACACATAGAATCATTCAACACATTGTAACAAATGAATTAATTAATTGAAAACAGAGAAACAAGCAGTAGTGCTTTAGGGTGCAGAGTAACCTTTCTTTCAGAGTAACATGTCTTTCAGAGTAACCCTTCTTTCAGAGTAACATTTCTTTCAGAGTAACCTTTCTTTCAGAGTAACATTTCTTTTCACTATGTCACAAACGCAGATTGAACATTATTGTAAACGTGTTCATTTCGGCCCTTCAGCAAGTCGCCAAACGTGTACATGCTGCTCCATCAGCAGTAGAACACGATGGGTGGGGATATGTGGCTTTGTGCTTCTATAGGCCAGTGAGAGTTGAAAGTGTTATTGAGTCACAGCACAACTCAGAGGCAGAAAACCTCTGCATTTAACTTTTTTTTTTAATTGTCTGGAATCTCAGTCCCTAACAGTAGCTGGAGGACTCTGGATTCTGCAGCTGTAGTCCCTAACAGTAGCTTCAAGATGTTATATGCTAACAACACATTTACATTTCTACTAAAAAAGCCCACAGTCCTGTAATTAACTGCACATAAGGAGCAGAGGTGAACTAATGGCATTTAACGCACTCACATCTAATGGTACTGAATGCACTCAAATCTTCACTTTAAAAACAGTTAGTGACAGTCTCTTAAAGGGACAGTGTCTTAAAGGGACAGTTTCTTAAAAAGAGTCAAAGTGATTGCATATGCTGGCTTGTGAAAGCAGCACTAGTAGATACAAATTTCTGTTAAATCTGCAAATCAAGTTTGTTTTGCCCTAAGCTGTGCTTGAGCAGTCAGGAAAGTTAATGTTTTAAACCCACTGATCAATATTTGCACATGGCTACGCTCCTGAGTGAATGAAGTTTCATTTATTTAGCGCCTTTCTAAATACCCAGAGTTGCTTTACAATTAACACAGACACAACCTTTTACATCCAGTCACACACCAGTGAGAAGCAGCAGTCAACTGCGCACAGTGTGCTCTCATCCATAAACCAGCGCCCCCTGGGGGACTGAATCAGACACAGGGAGGGGACAGAGGACAACACCCAGGACAGAGCACCATCCACCATTGGGCATGAAGACACCAATCCTTCACACAAATTCAGACAACACAGATAGTTAGAACATAGAAGCTCCACCCAGATAAAACATGGAAACTCCACCCAGATAGAACACAGAAACTCCACCCAGATAGGGACTTGAACACGCCAGTCATACATTTTCTATGTTTCAGTTCCTGCACTGGACAGAGAAAGTGAGAGAGAGTCTAGAGAGTTTGTCAGCATTTTGATTTAGTGCCTTTATAGTTGTTTGTGACTGTAATGACTTGTTAAGACTGCCATAATATCGTTCAGGATCTTGATTGACAGCTTTGTTCAATCTAATCTGAGCAACAGGTTAGGCAGTTAATCGAAGTAATGAGTTTTGTCAATGGTGAAATCATTTAGTGCAAAAATGAAGAGTCATGGTGTGCTGGTGGGGAGGGGACAGGCAGTGTGGAGGGGAGGGGACAGGCAGTGTGGAGGGGAGGGGACAGGCAGTGTGGAGGGGAGGGCACAGGCAGTGTGGAGGGGAGGGCACAGGCAGTGTGGAGGGGAGGGGACAGGCAGTGTGGAGGGGAGGGGACAGGCAGGAGAGGCAGTGTGGTGTGGAGGGGAGGGGACAGGCAGTGTGGAGGGGAGGGGACAGGCAGTGTGGTGGGGAGGGGACAGGCAGTGTGGAGGGGAGGAGACAGGCAGTGTGGAGGGGAGGGGACAGGCAGTGTGGAGGGGAGGGGACAGGCAGTGTGGTGGGGAGGGGAGGGGACAGGCAGTGTGGAGGGGAGGAGACAGGCAGTGTGGAGGGGAGGGGACAGGCAGTGTGGAGGGGAGGGGAGGAGACAGGCAGTGTGGAGGGGAGGGGACAGGCAGTGTGGTGGGGAGGGGAGGGGACAGGCAGTGTGGAGGGGAGGGGAGGATACAGGCAGTGTGGAGGGGAGGGGAGGGGAGGGGAGGGGACAGGCAGTGTGGAGGGGAGGGGAGGGGAGGAGACAGGCAGTGTGGAGGGGAGGGGACAGGCAGTGTGGTGGGGAGGGGACAGGCAGTGTGGTGGGGAGGGGAGGGGACAGGCAGTGTGGAGGGGAGGGGCCAGGCAGTGTGGAGGGGAGGGGCCAGGCAGTGTGGAGGGGAGGGGACAGGCAGTGGGGAGGGGAGGGGAGGAGACAGGCAGTGTGGAGGGGAGGGGAGGGGACAGGCAGTGTGGAGGGGAGGGGACAGGCAGTGTGGTGGGGAGGGGACAGGCAGTGTGGAGGGGAGGGGACAGGCAGTGTGGAGGGGAGGGGACAGGCAGTGGGGAGGGGAGGGGACAGGCAGTGGGGAGGGGAGGGGACAGGCAGTGTGGTGGGGAGGGGACAGGCAGTGTGGAGGGGAGGGGACAGGCAGTGGGGAGGGGAGGGGACAGGCAGTGTGGAGGGGAGGGGACAGGCAGTGGGGGCAGTGTGGGGCACAAATGTGCTTGACAGCAGGCTGCCACTGCCAGTGCCAAATAACGTGGCTGTCAGATTGTATTTACAGAGGAAAAGGCAGCAGACACCTTATCAGTCAGATCTGTGACTCAAGCCTGTTCAGATTAATGGATGCTCTGAGTAATCGGGGCACCAAAGGGATTTTGAAAGGCATTCTCTGTATCTCAGACACCATTTATGTCTAAATAAAATCTTTCTGGGACATCTTTGAATTCTGCTTCCTCATTTCTCAGAAATCCATCTGAAAGCAGTTTTCAAATATTCTCATTTTAAAATCTGCCACTGAATAAATTGCATTATGCAGGCAATCATTCAGTTGTAAGAGTGGAATAAAGAAAAAATACATATTATATTCTGAAACATTAAGATGGCTTTTATTTTTTGGCTTTGACCAATATGTAATTTCTAATGGCCTCAATGCATTCTTCCCTGCTTTGTTGAGAATTGATTGCTATGTAACTAGAGAAAAGTAGCTGCATTTATGGGGTTTTCCATATTGATGATGGCACGGTGCCCATGGGCCCACAGCCCTTCCATTGTGATGTCACAAAAGGAAGTCCAGTCCCTCAGAGGGAGGAGCACCAGACGTTTAAACATTTTCTTAGGGAGTTCAGAGCCCAATTTAGAGGAGAACACTGTGGTGGTGGCAGTTATCTGTCATCAGACACATCTATTCAGCCCGATGAGAGGCTGAGGCAGACTGCAATTGAAGTTCACAGAGCAGCTGTAACTCACAGGTACGGTGATTGTGGTTGTTACATATCCTACAGCAACCTTCCCCTGCTAGGAGATGGAGCGATGAAGCAAGAGAGGGGTGGAGATGGAGGGATGAGGCAAGAGAGGGGTGGAGATGGGGTGATGAGGCAGGATGAGGGGGGTGGAGATGAAGTGATGAGGCAGGAAGAGGGGGGTGTAGATGGAGTGATGAGGCAGGATGAGGGGGGTGTAGATGGAGTGATGAGGCAGGATGAGGGGGGTGTAGATGGAGTGATGAGGCAGGATGAGGGGGGTGTAGATGGAGTGATGAGGCAGGATGAGAGGGGTGGAGATGGGGCAATGAGGCAGGATGAGGGGGGTGGAGATGGGGCGATGAGGCAGGATGAGGGGGGTGGAGATGGGGTGATGAGGCAGGATGAGGGGGGTGGAGATGAAGTGATGAGGCAGGATGAGGGGGGTGGAGATGGAGTGATGAGGCAGGATGAGGGGGGTGTACATGGAGCGATGAGGCAGGATGAGGGGGTAGAGATGGAGGGATGAGGCAGGATGAGAGGGGTGGAGATGGAGTGATGAGGCAGGATGAGGGGGGTGGAGATGGAGTGATGAGGCAGGATGAGGGGGGTGGAGATGGGGTGATGAGGCAGGATGAGGGGGGTGTAGATGGAGTGATGAGGCAGGATGAGAGGGGTGTAGATGGAGTGATGAGGCAGGATGAGGGGGTGGAGATGAAGTGATGAGGCAGGATGAGGGGGTGGAGATGGGGTGATGAGGCAGGATGAGGGGGGTGGAGATAGAGTGATGAGGCAGGATGAGGGGGGTGTAGATGGAGCGATGAGGCAGGATGAGGGGGTGGAGATGGAGTGATGAGGCAGGATGAGGGGGTGGAGATGGGGTGATGAGGCAGGATGAGGGGGGTGGAGATGGAGTGATGAGGCAGGATGAGAGGGGTGGAGATGGGGTGATGAGGCAGGATGAGAGGGGTGGAGATGGAGTGATGAGGCAGGATGAGGGGGGTGGAGATGGAGTGATGAGGCAGGATGAGGGGAGTGGAGATGGAGTGATGAGGCAGGATGAGGGGGGTGTAGATGGAGTGATGAGGCAGGATGAGGGGAGTGGAGATGGAGTGATGAGGCAGGATGAGGGGGGTGTAGATGGGGTGATGAGGCAGGATGAGGGGGGTGTAGATGGAGCGATGAGGCAGGATGAGGGGGTGGAGATGGAGTGATGAGGCAGGATGAGGGGGGTGGAGATGGGGTGATGAGGCAGGATGAGAGGGGTGTAGATGGAGTGATGAGGCAGGATGAGGGGGGTGGAGATGGAGTGATGAGGCAGGATGAGGGGGTGGAGATGGGGTGATGAGGCAGGATGAGGGGGGTGGAGATGGAGTGATGAGGCAGGATGAGGGGGGTGGAGATGGAGTGATGAGGCAGGATGAGGGGAGTGGAGATGGAGTGATAAGGCAGGATGAGGGGGGTGAGATGGAGGGATGAGGCAGGATGAGGGGTAGAGGGCCAGTCAAATACACTGATATAACTAACATGAATGGTCATTTTTATCCAGTTTCTATGGGAACTTCTTGAGGCACACATCCTCCACTGTGACCCTACACACCACATACTCCACATATGGTGGAATCTACCAGACACACAACTCTAAGGCCTCTGAGGGGGAAACAAACAGGAAGAGGATGTCACATGATCTGAAAAACAACAACAACAACCTGTTGAAGGAATGAAGGAATGGAGTGAAGGAATGAGCAGCACAACCCTAGCAGCAATAGCAATAATCTTTCTCTGTCTCTCTCTCTCTTTCTCTCTCTCTTATTCTCACTCTCTCTTTTTTACTCACTAATAAGTGATAGCCAATTAAAGTCTTTTAGAGTTGGATTCTGATCAATATCCTCTCCACAGGATGATTGCAGAAAGCCTGGTATTTATGATCCTGCACTCCTTTGGTGTGATGGGGAAGAATCCCTATTGAAAGCTGTGTATTGACTTTCCACTCTGGGCTTTCATCTTGGTTTATTGCACTGTGGCAGTGTGTGCGGTGCTGTAGTCAGACCACGGCTGTGTAGGAGGGGGAGAATAGGAAGAATTCTCTCCTCTGCCAGGAGCTCTATTACAGAGAGAGAGAAGAAGAAGGAGAGAGAGATAGAGAGAGAGAGAGAGAGAGAGAGAGAGAGAGAGAGAGAGAGAGAGAGAGAGAGAGAGAGAGAGAGAGAGAGAGAGAGAAGCCATACCCAAGAGACCAAGAGAGGGGCTTGGAGAAAGAGGCAATTTGAGTATCCTCAAAACATAAGATTTTGTGTGTGTGTGTGTGTGTGTGTGTGTGTGTGTGTGTGTGTGTGTGTGTGTGTGTGTGTGTGTGTAGTGGGTTGTTGGCATGTGCTATGGTGAAATGATCAAAGTTTCTCCTTACATCAGTTCACTCCCCAAACAGTCGCACATAATCCACCAATCCTCTGCACTGCTGGAACATGTTTAACTTAAGAGCTCTTTACAGTTAAAATCTCTTCTGACATTTTCAGAAAAGGGGAAAAAATCAAATGAAATGGAGCTTCAGTGAGAAACAGGAAATGCCCTGAGCAGTGCTTCTCAGCAGACTCTGTCATCATAAATTGATAATGTCTTGTGTCATAGTGAATGTGTGATATTCTTCCCGTTGTTAACAGGCCTGAACATGAGCTGACCTGGAGCACGCGTGTGTTTAAACAAAGCAGCCCCCAGTGTGAAGTTTGAACTGCCTGATCAATATTTCTGTCAGCTTGCATTAATCTCCATACAGAATGTCAGCGCCGCTCCCGAGGCCCAGCTCCTCCTCCCAGAGGCAACACATGGCACAGTGCCAGAAGCCGACTAGCCCTACCCCCTAGGCTGAGTTGGTCTGGTTTGCCAGGTAAGGGTGACCATTACAGTTAAGGTTAGCATTAGCGTTACAGTTAAGGGTAGGGTGAGCGTTACAGTTAAGGGTAGGGTGAGCGTTACAGTTAAGGTTAGCATTAGCGTTACAGTTAAGGGTAGGGTGAGCGTTACAGTTAAGGTTAGCATTAGCGTTACAGTTAAGGGTAAGGTGAGCGTTACAGTTAAGGTTAGCATTAGCGTTATAGTTAAGGGTAGGGTGAGCGTTACAGTTAAGGTTAGCGTAAGCGTTACAGTTAAGGGTAGGGTGAGCGTTACAGTTACGGTTAGCATTAGCGTTACAGTTAAGCAGTCCCACCAGGATTTCGCGGGCCTTTTTTGTGATTGTTGCGGGCTAAAATGTTTGATGTTGCGGGTGTTTTTCAAAAAAATTGCGATGGAAGTTGCGGTGTGTTTTTGCTTTTTTGTGAGTACATTGCAATAGGGAGTAAATGTTGTATGGTTTCCTCTATTTAGTAGTCCATTTTAATTATCTATTTACCTATTTATTCAGGGTTGCCAACTTTTCAAGATCGCTTGGAGTTAGATTTGAACCTGGAGGGGGTGGCGAACATTAATTGTTGACGGGGGGGGGGGGGGGGGGGGGGGGGTTAGCGAATGTAAGTTGTTACCGGGCGGCCTGTAAAATGGACACAAATTAAGTATTATATCGAGATCGATGGCAACCCTGATTTATTTATTTATGGGTATTATGCTTCTTATAAAACCCATGGTTTTAACACTTCAACACTTCAAGCAATCATTGAATGAATAATTTCAAATGAATCATATGTATAAATATTTACTTAATTAAGTTTAACTGGTGCGAGCAGTTACAAAATTCGAGAGGTGCACGACCTTGCGAATCGACAGCGTGCGACGCCCTCGCGCACGGGCGGAGCCAGTGCGATTACGTCATCTTCGCTGCGCTGACCCTCGCCGCTTGAGTGCGCTGCAGTGACTTCGCGGGCTACCGTTGCATTGTGGGGAATGTAGTGTTTGTGCTTGCAAAACACCATCGGGCGGCTGTGGCCTGTGGGCCGGTTCTAATAGTAATTAAATATCATCCAGGGGGCCATAGATAATCAATTCTAGAAAAAAACAGTTTATCCCCGCTTTTATGTAGTGTACCGGGATACTGCTTTTCTCTATCTTTTTGCCGTTATTTTCGTCGCTCATGCTGCTTTCAGTCTGCTCCTCTTGAACATATATACGGAAGTAAGGCGGGAGTTTGTCGACGTCACATCAAGACGACATCAGTGATTGGTCAAATTTGCGGGAAAGTTGCGATGATTGGCTGAAGTTGCAACACCGGCCTGAATTCGCGGGGTTTGCTTGAAGTTGCGTTGAAGTTTGTAACTACTTCCTGGTCAATCATTGAGTCCACGCTTCATACTGATGTCAATGAAGTTGGTTTATTACTCATCATCTTATATTCTTCAAAGTACACCGTGAAAACTGAAATCAAAGTAAAACATCAATGAATCCGTTTTGACAGACAGAATTTACACATTTTCATGTATATTGTTCAATACAATAGCTATATATAAGGATTCTGTTAATGTTAACAAACAATTGAATTCACTCTTGTCGTGAATAATGACAGAATATCTCATAGTAAAGAACTAGCATTGTGTATTGCGTGTGCTAATACATAAACAACCTAGCACAGGCTACGTAGCTTATACGATATACAACGGTATACAATCTGTGTACAAATCAGCATTTTACACCACCAGTTAGTAAATGTCGTACAAGAAACTTTAGTACCAAACAAAAGAACATCGTTTTACCGTGTGCACCCTTGACCAGTTGTAGAATGGTTAACTCTTTTATTCTCTTCTCTTCTCTTTCGCTCGCGACTCTCTGACATATTTTCGCGCTCTGTCTAGTTGTGCGCCTGACGGACCACTACTTCCGGATTTAACGATGTCAAAATAAAAGCGATAAATAAAGCATTTAAATAAAAGCTTGTGATATTATTTACACTCCCACCAAATTACCATTTGGTTTATGGCTTAAACATACACAAATAATTCCCAAATAATAATTCCCAATATTTGGGAATGCTACACTCTTAGCCAAATAAATCAAGGTAATTTCACCATCATGTCAAATTATAATCATCTGTCTTCAAGGCACAGGGAGTTTACTACTCTCCATTAAAACAACTAACTTTTGAATGGGCCGCTCAACAACCGATGGCTTGCTAAGGCGTTCACCTCTGTCACTTAACTTCCGCTCGCCTAACTGTATGGTAGCTCTGCGAACAAGACCATCTTCATCCTTGCATACATCCAGAACTCTAGCCAGCCTCCACACATTACGAGGAGCATCTTCCTGGAGGATAACAATATCGTCAACTTGTACATTCCGCCTTGGGGCATGCCATTTCTGCCTGATGGTAATCCCTGCTAGATATTCTTTTCTCCATCTGCACCAAAATTGCTCTGATAAATACTGCACCCGCCTCCATCTTTTCCTTGCATACAAGTCCTCTTTGACAAATCTACCTGGTGGGGGTAGAGGGATGGAAGATTTCATTGTGAGCAGGTGGTTTGGTGTCAGTGGTTCCAGGTTTGTGGGATCATTGATGCTATCCACAGTGAGAGGGCGACTGTTTATAATGGACATGGCTTCGTAGAAGAATGTCCTGAGAGAGGTGTCATCTATTCTCCCAGCGCTCTGTGCTAAGACTGAACTCAATACACTCCTTGCTGTGCGTATCTGTCGCTCCCAGACACCCCCTGCGTGACTTGCGTCTGGAACATTCATGCAAAAGTCACACTGTTGTTCTGCCAGAAATGTTGCTACTCTCTCTTCATCCAATTCTTTCAGAGCTCTTTCCAACTCATTCTTTGCACCAACGAAGTTGGATCCATGATCTGACCTTAATTGTCTCACTGGTCCTCGGATGGCTATGAAACATCTTAAGGCATTGATGAATGCGTCCGTCGTCATGTCCTCCAGTAACTCGATGTGTACCGCTCTCGAGCAGAAACACGTAAAGAGCAGACCATACCGCTTTTGCTCCCTGCGTCCCTGCTTGGAGTAAAAAGGACCAAAACAATCCATACCACAGAACGAGAATGGCGGTGTAGGTTCAATACGATCTGTTGGAAGATCTGCCATTCTTTGCTGTTCTGTGGGTCTTCGAGCTCTTCTGCAGGTAACACACTGCCTTATGTAACTGGCAACCGCTTTACTTCCTGCAATGATCCAGTATCCATTAGCTCTAACTTCATTGAGGGTTTGCCCTCTTCCTTGATGCTGGGTCTTCTCATGGCAGTATCTGAGGATGAGGCGTGTCACTTCACCATCAGTCGGCAGAATTATTGGATGTCTTACATCAAATGGCGAAGATGCTTTCCTTAATCGTCCTCCTACTCGAAGTATGCCATCATGAAGCTCTGGGTCAAGCTGGTAGAGTGGGTGATTTCGGGAGAGCTTTCCAGATTCTTGCTTCAGTATGAGTAGCTCCTCTTTGAATACTTCCTGCTGCACAAGCTTGATGAGGGTAAGTGAAGCTCTCCTTCTCTCTTCTACAGTTAGAGTGCCTGTCTTCTTACATTTTATAGCCAGTCGGTGAATGCGTGCCACTACATTCACTACAGTGGTCCATTTTGAGAATCGCGATAGTCGCCTAAGAAAACTGTCCTGTCTTTCAGCCAGCGAGATCAGCACCTGTACTGCCTTGACCTCAGGATCTCCCACCACCAACTCTGACATTTCTTGCTCAATTTTAAGCTCTTTTTCCCATAGGAACTTAGGTCCCTGGAACCAATTTGAGTTGATCAGCTCTGATACTCGGAGGCCTCTTGAGGCATGATCGGCAGGGTTTTCATTTGTGTCGACATAATGCCATTGTTGTGGGTCAGTTGTTTCACGTATTCTCTGGACTCTGTTTGCCACGAAGACGTGGAATCGTCGAGCTTCGTTACTGACATAACCCAGGACTACTCGTGAGTCTGTCCAAAAATGTTCCTCATCAATCCTGAGCTCCAACTCTTCTTTCAGCATGCTGCTAACAGCAGCAGAGATCACTGCAGCAGTTAATTCCAGCCTTGGTATTGTGACTACTTTTGTGGGTGCAACCCTTGCCTTACCCATTATCAGGGCGCAATGTACGTTGTCTTCGCTCACAAGTCTGATGTAAGTACACTGACCGTAACCTCGACTGCTAGCATCCGAGAAGTGGTGCAGTTCAGTTCTCAGAATCTTTCCGAAGTTCTCAGGAGTGTAACATCTTGGGATTTGAATATTTTTCAGATTCTTAAGGTCACTGACCCAACTCTCCCACCTTGGCCTCAACTCATCAGGAAGTGGATCATCCCATCCAACACCCTTCTGGCACATCTCCTGGAGCACTTGCTTTCCTGACAGGAGAAATGGGGCCAGGAACCCCAACGGGTCGTACACAGAGGCTACGGTTGAGAGAATCCCACGCCGTGTTGTTGGTTTCTCATTTAGTAAGACCTTAAAGGAAAATGTATCCCTTGCTACATTCCATTGTACTCCCAGTACTGCTTGGACTGGCAGCTCATTGTGGCTGAGAGCTACATCCTTCACTCCTATGGCTCTTTCAGTCTCACAGATTGATTCCAGAACCACTCGACTGTTGGAGATAAATTTGTGGAGACGTAGTGGCCCTTTACTGCACACAGCTCGGGCTTCTTCCACCAGCTGGATAGCTGTATCCACGGAGTCAAGGCTTACAATACCATCGTCTACATAGAAGTTTTTTCTTATGAAGTCTGCAGCTAAAGGGTATCTTTCCTCATTTTGATTGGCGAGATACTTCATGCCATAATTGGCACATCCTGGAGATGACGCTGCTCCAAAGAGGTGGACCTTCATGCGATACTCTTTTGGCTCAGACTCTGTGGCTCCACCTTCCCACCACAAGAACCGCAGATAATCTCGGTCCTCCTTGCTTACGTGGAATCTGTGAAACATCTTTTCTACATCGCACATCACAGCAACTGAGTGCTTGCGAAAACGACATAGCACTCCATTCAGTTTGTTGGTAAGGTCGGGTCCTGTGAGAAGATGATCGTTCAGAGCAGTGCCTTCATACTTTGCGGAGCAATCAAAAACAACTCTGATCTTTTCTGGCTTTCTGGGGTGATAGACCCCCTGATGTGGTATATACCACACATTGCCTGGCTCGGGTTCGTTTTGAGCCTCCTCTGCTTCACCATCATTTAAGACACCTTCCATGAAGTTCACATAGTCGTTCTTGAACTTGAGGTCTCTGTCAAACTTACGTTTTAGGTGCTTCAGTCTGACTAAAGCAAGCTTCTTGTTTTCTGGGAGAC
Source organism: Brachyhypopomus gauderio (assembly GCF_052324685.1). Taxonomy (NCBI): domain Eukaryota; kingdom Metazoa; phylum Chordata; class Actinopteri; order Gymnotiformes; family Hypopomidae; genus Brachyhypopomus; species Brachyhypopomus gauderio. The sequence continues at coordinate 34,024,693 of NC_135213.1, read as the reverse complement.
ATGGACGTGTTTTGAAGGGCAGCGGCATTTCTAGGTGATTACATTCATTCTGCTGGATTCTTCCTTCTAGGATCTGGAGAAACTGGATATCTTCCTGAGATATACTCTTATCTCCTGGGTTTGTGTCTGCAAAGTCAGACTCGAGTGCTCGAATCACAGCAGCTGGTGTCACAGGAGGCAACTCTTTGACGGATATGCGACTGCACAGCCCTGTCACATCCTTGGAATTTACACTCTGGGGCACACTCCCAATGATGCTCCAGCCTAGGTCTGTCTTGATGGCATAAGGCTCACTGTCACCTCCTGTGATAACATGACGTGGTGCTAGTGCTCTGGAGCAGTCGTAGCCGATCAACAATCCTACCCCACAATCCATCAGTGGGGGCATTTCATTAGCTATGACTGCAAGATGATTCCACTTGTTGGCAGTTTCACAGGTGGGAATGTGTGCTCGTTCGAGTGGAATGAAATCTCTAGAATAGACAGGAGGTAAACTGATGGTGGTCTCTGATGAATATCCTCTGACTCTAAGCCCACTAACTCTCAGGCTTTCTATGATTGAATCTTTTCCCATCATGGTAGAAAGCTTGAGTTTCACAGGCTCTCCTGCTACTTGCAGCCGTTCACACACCTCTTGGTCGACAAATGTTTTACTACTCTGAGTATCCAGTAAGGCATAAGCCAAGGTCTCGGGACTTGTGGCGCTTGAAATCCATACTGGGACTATCATAGATGTGCTGCCGTTCTCACCTCCATTCACATTGCAAGACAGTGCAGAAGTACTTTCTTCTGTGCTCTGGGTTCTTTGCATAGGTGGGTTCTCCCCACGCTGACGATCTTCGTGTAATGGAGTGGGATGGCTCTTTTTACACTTGCCACATGTGGCTTTCTTTTGACAGTCTCTTGAGTTATGTCCTTTCCTCAGGCATGAAAAGCACAGGCTATTGTCTCTCACAAACCTTTGTTTTTCCTCCGCAGAAATTGCCATTAGCTTTTGGCATTTATGTATGGAATGATTTTCATCACAGTACACACATTTCACTGAGCTTGAGCTCTGTGCTGTTGAGTTCTCTTTTCTGGGTTTATTGAAGTCCTTTGGCTTGGCTTCATCACTACTGTGTGATTTGGTTGTGGTGCTAGGAGTGTCTGAGGTCTGCACATTGGTGGCAAAGGTGTTTGCCTTTGTACGCTTTATTTCTCTTGTCAGCTTTTCTTCAGTGGGCCTCAGAGCATACAGGGAAGAGACTGGGTTGCATGCAATACGTGCCTCCTTTGCAATAAAGGAAGCAAACTCTTTAAAATTGGGGTAGTCTTTTGCCTGGTCCAGCTGCTCTGTAACATGGCGGTTCCACCTTGAAGTTACCCACTCTGGGAGCTTGAGTAGCATCTTCTGATTTTCTTCACAGTCGTTAAGCACCTGCAGACCTTTCACATGCGGCATAGCGCTGTCACATGCCTGTAGAAAATCACCGAATTCTCTCAGCTTTACATACTCCTTTGCTCCTATCTTTGGCCAACCATTGAGCTTCTCTCTGTACGCACGTTGTACTACAAAGGAGTGGCCATATCTGACATTCAACTTTTCCCATGCTTGCTGATAAGCCTCTTTATCTGTTCTGTAGAAGATCCCTTCCAGAACTGACCTTGCCTCCCCAGCAACATATTTTTGCAAGTAGAACAGCTTCTCGGCAGGATTGTGGCAGCGTTGATCTATTAGAGCCTTAAAGCTAGCGCTCCACTGTATAAACTTTAACGGGTCGCCAGAGAATATACCAGGTTCTGGAATTGGGAGTCTAGTGAGCATGGCTGAATCACTCAGAGCTTGCAGTAGTGATCTTTCATTTTCTGGAGCTCTTCGGTCTCCATTGTGGGAACCTGAGGGATGAGAATCCTTGAGACTGCTGCATGCAGTGCTGCATCTTTGGCCACTTTCTTTCGACCCCTCTTCAATGTATACTTTAAGCTTAGCTTCCATAACCTCAAGATCCCTTTGTTGTTCAAGTCGTTTTAATTCTTGACGCTGTGCACTGATGAGGTTCTCCCTTTCAAATTCAACCTTTTTTGCGGCTAACTCAGCAGCCATCTCAGCTCTCTTGGCTGCTATGCTCGGTGTCTCTGAAGCAGGTTTATAACTGCTTGCCACCGATGGTTTGGAAGCTGTAGATCCATATATGGATTTGGCATAGTCTTTGTCCAGTAACAAATGCAGCCTTGGCCCTTCGACTTCAGCATCAAAATCTTCTCCTACCTCAGATAGACGTACTCTCATCAGTTGTATTAAATCTCCTGTCACCGCAGAGCAGGCATCAATCTTTCGTTTCACTTCCTGAGACGGAGTTGATTTTTCTCGCAAGTTGTCATATTCCACCTTGGCTATAGCCTCGAGCCTTTCAAGAGATTCCATCATCTCACATAGGTCACAGTCAGAGCATTCATATTTTAGACTAGCACGGACATTTCTAACATGGGCCTTCCAATTCTCGTATGCTGAGTAGAACTTCTTCTCTTTTTGAGCTGTTTGCTGCTCTGTCAACTCTAGCATCTTTGGTGTCAAACGTCTCTCACGTGAGGATTTCCTTATCTCCTCTTTTTCCGCTGCTGCACCCTGCTGGTTAGACATAGGCCCAGCGGCTAACTGTGTGGGCTCTACCCTGTTATACTCAGACTGCGTAATCAGCTCGTTCTGAATTTGTGATTCACTGTGCAATGACATTTTTAACTATGTTTAACCGTTATATTATCAGAAGGGAATAACACAAACATGCACAAACATTAAAGCATAAGGAACAACCTTATTTTTTTTTTTTTCTTTAAACCACTAAGAAACCACTTTAAAATTGTGTCTCTTTAAGGAATCGTGGGGCTGTCCATCAATTATCTGAAGATGCAATGTTCAAACGGTAGGATCTGACCTTAAGGCAGTAAGGCTCCACTTTGGAGCTGAAGTCCACTGCATTCAATGAAGAAGTACTGCTCACTTGAATCTTGAGGTCCACAGACTGCGGGTGATTGGTAGTGCTGCACTCTGAGTCTTGAAGTCCACAGGCTGTAGGCGGTGAAACAGTGTTGCACTCTGAAGTCAGGTATAGTGGACGTCGATGCACCTCGTTAAGATGGAAAGTAGGCCACGTTTTCACTGTAACTACTTCCTGGTCAATCATTGAGTCCACGCTTCATACTGATGTCAATGAAGTTGGTTTATTACTCATCATCTTATATTCTTCAAAGTACACCGTGAAAACTGAAATCAAAGTAAAACATCAATGAATCCGTTTTGACAGACAGAATTTACACATTTTCATGTATATTGTTCAATACAATAGCTATATATAAGGATTCTGTTAATGTTAACAAACAATTGAATTCACTCTTGTCGTGAATAATGACAGAATATCTCATAGTAAAGAACTAGCATTGTGTATTGCGTGTGCTAATACATAAACAACCTAGCACAGGCTACGTAGCTTATACGATATACAACGGTATACAATCTGTGTACAAATCAGCATTTTACACCACCAGTTAGTAAATGTCGTACAAGAAACTTTAGTACCAAACAAAAGAACATCGTTTTACCGTGTGCACCCTTGACCAGTTGTAGAATGGTTAACTCTTTTATTCTCTTCTCTTCTCTTTCGCTCGCGACTCTCTGACATATTTTCGCGCTCTGTCTAGTTGTGCGCCTGACGGACCACTACTTCCGGATTTAACGATGTCAAAATAAAAGCGATAAATAAAGCATTTAAATAAAAGCTTGTGATATTATTTACAAAGTTGCAAATCGCAACATCACGACTTTCTGGAGGGTCTGGTTAAGGGTAAGGTGAGCTTTACAGTTAAGGTTTAGTCCTTCCATGCCAGATTTGTACAGGTTTGAATAGGAATTAACCAAATATGTCACACACTGAAGCTCTGCCCAACCGTAATGTCACACGCTGAAGCTCCGCCCACAGTACTGTCACACACTGGAGCTCCGCCCCACAGGAATGTCACACACTGCAGCTCCGTCCCACAGTACTGTCACACAATGGAGCTCCGCCCCACAGGACTGTCACACACTGGAGCTCCGCCCCACAGTACTGTCACACACTGGAGCTCCACCCCACAGGTCTGTCACACACTGGAGCTCCGCCCCACAGGACTGTCAAATACTGGATCTCCGCCCCATGCTACTTCTACACTGGAGCCCCACCTCATTTGATTATTGTACACTGGAGTCCCACTTTACTGCCACACACTGAGGGTGAATCTGGCACTAGCTTCCCTTAGAGAACTATTTGTTACTGACCTGTTGTAGCTTTTGATACACTGTTAAACACAACAGCAAAACATACAAAAAGTGTCTAAATGAGCAAAGTTTAAGAAAAAGGCAAATGTTAGGTTAGGGCTTGGTTAGGTTAGTTTATAATGTTAGCTCCATTATGACATATTATCCGTTATGACATATAAACACAAGGATAATGTTATGACATTATATAAACACAAGGATAATGTGATGACTATATAATAGTCATAATGCTATAATAATGCATGATAACACAAGGTAATAAAGGGTGTGGGATGATGTAATCTAAATAAAAATTTTAAGCTAGGAAGAGTTTTTATTATTTGTACTTCAAACTGATGAAGTGAGTACAGATGTTGTTTGGACTTGAGCTTTAAACAGTGACTGTAACCTGCTTCGATAAGGGCTCTAAACCCAGTGAGTTTAAAAGTCAGTACTCGTATTATTCTGGAGTTCACTTGCTCCTACAACTTACCACTTCTAGCGCAGCACAATTCTTAAAAAGTGTAATTTTTGCAAAGCTTCTATGGGATTAATGACTACAGCAAATCCCAAACTCCAGAGCAAAACTCTTTGATTAATATGTGTTTACTTCGGCACTAGTTATAAAGCGGTTAAAGGCACTGGGTCCATCGCAGTGCAGCTGATCCATAGCTAATGGAAACCAGACCAGTGGCATGTATCCTTCAGAACCGGAGAGGGAGGGGACGCATTTTAATGTGACGCTGACAGCGTGGCAGGAATAATGAAGGTTTGGGAATTATGTTAAGACACTTTGTTACTGTTTTATCTCTGCAGTGTTAATGCACCTGTTTAAGCACTTTGAATTGCTACGGTGTATGAAAAGTGTTATCCAAATAAATTTACCTTCCCTGTGTAGTTTATAAAATAACACTTCTGCTCAAACTGGCACTCGTCTTTACGCACCTCAAAGGATTTGCAAACGAAGGGGTAATAATGTTAAGTGAACAATTTCTGATTGTTTGGCTATGACAGTATAGGGCCCCTAGTCTCATGTTTATCCATATTAAACACTGATGGGCCCCTAGTCTCATGTTTATCCATATTTAACACTGATGGGCCCCTAGTCTCATGTTTATCCATAATAAACACTGACGGGCCCCTAGTCTCATGTTTATCCATATTAAACACTGACGGGCCCCTAGTCTCATGTTTATCCATATTAAACACTGACGGGCCCCTAGTCTCATGTTTATCCATATTAAACACTGACGGGCCCCTAGTCTCATGTTTATCCATATTAAACACTGATGGGCCCCTAGTCTTATGTTTATCCATATTAAACACTGATGGGCCCCTAGTCTCATGTTTATCCATATTAAACACTGACGGGCCCCTAGTATCATGTTTATCCATATTAAACACTGACGGGCCCCTAGTCTCATGTTTATCCATATTTAACACTGATGGGCTCCTAGACTCATGTTTATCCATATTAAACACTGATGGGCCCCTAGTCTCATGTTTGTCCATATTTAACACTGATGGGCCCCTAGTCTCATGTTTGTCCATATTAAACACTGATGGGCCCCTAGTCTCATGTTTGTCCATATTAAACACTGATGGGCCCCTAGTCTCATGTTTGTCCATATTTAACACTGACGGGCCCCTAGTCTCATGTTTATCCATATTAAACACTGATGGGCCCCTAGTCTCATGTTTGTCCATATTTAACACTGATGGGCTCCTAGTCTCATGTTTATCCATATTAAACACTGATGGGCCCCTAGTCTCATGTTTGTCCATATTTAACACTGATGGGCTCCTAGTCTCATGTTTATCCATATTAAACAATGATGGGCCCCTAGTCTCATGTTTATCCATATTAAACACTGATGGGCTCCTAGTCTCATGTTTATCCATATTAAACAATGATGGGCCCCTAGTCTCATGTTTATCCATATTTAACACTGATGGGCCCCTAGTCTCATGTTTGTCCATATTAAACACTGATGGGCCCCTGTCCTACATGTCCCAATGACGATGCTTCCGTTTGTGAATTTAGTGTTTCTGTAAAGTAGTTGGTCATCTGACGCTTTCCTTTCCTTTTGATATGCAGGTACTGGACACCTCATGTCTGATGAGCCTCAAGCAATTGAAAATGAAATATTGATCATGTCCAATCCTTGGTGGTGTTTGAAGGCACATTTTACATGTGGAATGGCAAGTTTGAGATTTGTTATATTTAATTAAATTTCAGAGTTTAATTTATTCTTAATGTTGAATTAACTGGCCTGTCTATTCCTTCTTTTAGTCTTGTCTTTGATTTTTTTTTCCTTTGATCCTGAAGACCAGCACAGTGTGCTGACGGCTTCATTTCTTAACATGAAAAATTCCATCAGACTTTTTCACAGAGTTGTTTTTAGGGGGCCCAGAAGACCTGACATCAATTTCATTGTTGCAGAGAATATACAGCAGAACTATATTTACTTTCAGATGGGTGGGATAAGGGTTAGGATTAGGGTTAGGGTTCAGTGAGGTCAGGTTGGATTCCCATGACTCAGAGGTCACAGAGCAAAACCTCAGAATACTTCACCTCTCCTCTCCTCTCCTCTCCTCTCCTATTTTCTCCTCTCCTCTCCTCTGTTCTCCTCTGATCTCCAGAGTCCCCAAAGTGTCTTGTTTGTCTTTGAAAGCACTCTTGTCATTTTTCCAAGGATTTCAGCCCTGTTACAGTCTCGTTCACCTGAGTGTGGACTCGTTCACCTGAGTGTGGACTCGTTCACTTGAGTGTGGACTCGTTCACCTGAGTGTGGACTCGTTCACCTGAGTGTGGACTCGTTCACTTGAGTGTGGACTCGTTCACTTGAGTGTGGACTCGTTCACCTGAGTGTGGACTCGTTCACCTGAGTGTGGACTCGTTCACCTGAGTGTGGACTCGTTCACTTGAGTGTGGACTCGTTCACCTGAGTGTGGACTCGTTCACTTGAGTGTGGACTCGTTCACTTGAGTGTGGACTCGTTCACTTGAGTGTGGACTCGTTCACTTGAGTGTGGACTCGTTCACTTGAGTGTGGACTTCAGTCATCTTACAGTCTCATTAGCTGGAACTGGGAGTAATAAACTGTAGTCCTGGTCAGCATGGTCAGATGGACTGGCCAGTAGGGGGCGTGACAGGGTCAGCAATAGGCATGGCTATCGGCAGAAGGGGGCATGGCAGTTGTCAACAGGGGGCGTGGCTATTGTCAGCAGGGGGTGTGGCTGTCATGCTGTACTGACTGAGCACCACACCTTCTGTGCAGTACTCCAAGTAAAGCGAAAGATTACAGAATCTAATGATCATCATTAAAATGATGCTACATTTGCACGGCTTTATCTGATCATCCAACAGAGTGAAGCTGTCTCTGACATACTCTACCATTCCGGGTCTGACATACTCTACCATTCTGGGTTTGACACGCTCTACCATTCAGTGTCTGACGCTCCATTAATCTGGGTCTGACATACTCTACCAATCTGGGTCTGGCATACTCCACCAATCTGGGTCTGACATGCTCCATTAATCTGGGTCTGACATACTCTACCAGTCTGGGACTGACATATTCCACCATTCTGGGTCTGATGCTCCATTAATCTGGGTCTGACATACTCTACCATTCTGGGTCTGACATACTCCACCAATCTGGGTCTGGCATACTCCACCAATCTGGGTCTGACATGCTCCATTAATCTGGGTCTGACATGCTCCATTAATCTTGGTCTGACATACTCTACCAGTCTGGGACTGATATACTCCACCATTCTGGGTCTGATGCTCCATTAATCTGGGTCTGACATACTCTACCATTCTGGGTCTGACATACTCCACCAATCTGGGTCTGACATGCTCCATTAATCTGGGTCTGACATGCTCCATTAATCTTGGTCTGACATACTCTACCAGTCTGGGACTGATATACTCCACCATTCTGGGTCTGATGCTCCATTAATCTGGGTCTGACATACTCTACCATTCTGGGTCTGACATACTCCACCAATCTGGGTCTGACATACTCCACCAATCTGGGTCTGACATGATCCAATAATCTGGGTCTGACATACTCTACCAGTCTGGGTCTGACATACACACTAGATTATGTGTGATTAAGAACAATGTATATGGGCCAGTACATTTGATTTGTATGCCTGCTATACACTACACTATTATTGCACTGCATGCTATGAAATGCAAAGTTATGATCAGAAACATTTCATTACACTATTATTACACTACACTATTATTGTACTATGATAGGCAAACGCAGGAAGGGGATAAAGTGGACCCCCCCCCCCCCCCACACACACCCCCTTTGCCTCTGGTCTCTCTGGTGATTACAGCGTTGAAAGGTTAATTTCAGTGTTGCAGTCCTCGGCTGAGGCGAGCAGGACTGCAGTCCCAGGCAGTGAGCCCTTTTTAATTACCACGAACAAGCTTCAGTCGGACTGCAGAAAAGGCCACTCACCAACTGGCGCCCTCTTAAGCTGGGAGGTGAAGAGAGGAGGTCCACTGGGAACGCATGTTATGGCCTGTTAGGGGACACGGAGGGTCAGACGACGGTTTGAGTGGCTGTTCTCAAATGCCCCTCGCAGCGTGTGACAGGCCTTAATGAGACAGGAGGTCCGGGCCCTCCCACTGCAGATCAAGAAGGGGTCTGAACTGGAAGTGGTACTGGCTGCATAACACAGACATCCTCATCCACCACAACACAAAGCACGTTTTCCATTAACTTCAAAAGAAACACTGATGCAATTCAGAGAAAGTGAGAACATTTGTGAACATTGTGAAACAGTTCTGAATTCTGAATCAGTTATGAATTCTTGGAACAATCCAATCCAGAAATATCTTTCAGTGACCTTAAAGAGAAAAGATATGAATTTTTTTTCTAACCAACAGACGTTGCTCTGTTCACCATCACTACCTCCTCTCTCTCTCTCTCTCTCTCTCTCTCTCTCTCTCTCTCTCTCTCTCTCTCTCTCTCTCTCTCTCTCTCTCTCTCTCTCGTCTGTCTTTCTCTCTTTCTCTGTCTGTCTGTTCTCTCTCTTTTTTAAAGCTTGACTGAGTCCATCTCCACTGGGTTTGTTGGGGTCAAGCGTCTCATCTGTTGTAGATGAAAAGCAAACCGAACCCGTCAGCACAAACACACCCTGCCCTGGGGATCCAGCTCCCTTTGCATTTTTCAAGTGTATCATTTAGAATGGCACACACATACTGGACACATACTGGACACATACTGGAATAGGGACTTGATTAGGGAGAGTGGTGTCCAGTTTGGGTAAAAGGATGTGAGGCTAAAGTACACTGTGGCCAAGGCCAGTGTGTGCTGAGGTTAGGTGGTTTTTGTGCTTATTTTGAGTTTCTGAGTCATGAGACAGGAAAGGACTGTGTGACACTCTGACACTGTGATTCATGCCAAGAGGGACATGGGGGCTTGTCCATCAGTGGCCAAAGAGGATCTACTTTTTACTGTTTGTCCTCTGAGACATGCTGGCTTGATCTCAGTCATGCTCTCTCTGTCTCTCTGTCTCTCTCTCTCTCTCTCTCTCTCTCTCCCTCTCCCTCTCTCTCTCTCCCTCCCTCTCTCTTTCTCTTTCTCCCCTTCTCCCTTGCTCATGGCCTCTCTCTCTCTCTCTTTCTCTCTCTCTCTCTCTCTCTCTCTCCCTCTGTCTCTCTCTTGCTCACTCATGGACAAGCATAATGAGGATGGACAGAATAACAAAGAGAGAGAGAGAGAGAAGAGGAGGAGCAGAGAACAGGTACAGAGATACAAAAGGTAAAAGAATCCCCAGGAGGGTAAAAAAACGACTGGATTCAGTCTGATGGAGGTGTTAGCAGACAGCTTAATCTCAACTTAATCTCAGCTTTATCACAATATACATGTCAAGATAAGCGCTTATCTAAGCCCTCCGTGAAGCCTTGAACACACACAACTGATTCAGCCACTGACTCCCTGTCTGCTATAGAGTCTCTGGTTAACCCAGGACAGAACCTGTCAACCTTATCCATGCACACTGGGTTGGATTCTTGTAGGTCGGGCTAAAGAAACACAATTAAACAAACGTAGGTCTGAAATGATAATCATAATGATCATAATCACTGTGTTAGAGTAACTCCTCCAGTTTAGGGGGCACAGTCCCAACTCACAGTCTCTTATCACCACTGGGGCAACATTAGTGGTAAACTTTCACATTTTCTTAATTTCTGTCCTTGGTATTTTTCCAACTTCTCATATTCCTTCCTAACTCAGCATTTAAATACAACATTGTAGGGAAAACGTCCTGAGTGTTTTTGTCATTCAGATCGAAGCATACAGTGAAAGGAAATAGCACTTCTCCAGGGCTGGTGAAATATCTCTTGATGAACACAAAAGAACCCAGCAAAAAAACCAAACACAGCCACAAAGCATACAGTGCAACACAGACTAGTATACAGAACACAATATGACATCATACACACTTATGACATCATATACGCTTATGACATATCCATACATATAAACACAATGTCAGAATCAACACATGTTATTCTAGCAGCAGACCCTGGTAATATGTGCATAAAAAGTTTTTTTGTGCGTGAGTAAGTTTGTGTGCATACGTGTGTGTGTATGCCTGTTTATGTGTGTGGGCATGCATGAGTGCATGCATGTGTGTTTGTTTGTGTTTGTGCATGCATGTGTGTGTGTGTGTGTGTGTGTGTGTGTGTGTGTGTGTGTGTGTGTGTGTGTGTGTGTGTGTGTGTGTGTGCGTGTGTGTGTGTGACAGGTCAGCCTCCAGTATTTGAGGAGTCTCAAGGCCTAGGGGAAGAAACGGTCGCATGGCTATGAGGGTCATGCTTAAGTGCTTCTGTACCTTTGCCCTGTTTTATTGATGGCAGGAGAGAGAATATATACAGTAATCATACACTGTGTATATATATCACTAGCTTTATTTTTAGCAATATTTATGTATAGGATTATATATAGGAGATATATATATATTAGGGATGCAAATGATTAATCGACTTTCGATTAATTGTCGATTAAGACGTTACTCGATCAAAATGTATTAATCATGATTAATCATTAGAGAGCGCTCCTGTATTAACTTGAACAGAGCGTAAGAACGAGAGGTGAACACGTGTCGCGAAAGAACAGAGTGGAAAACAAAATGAAGCGGGCGAAAAGACGTGCGGTGTGGGACCATTTTGAAGCGTGTTCGGGAAACGAGGCAGAAACTGCGTAATCCAGAAAATCCCAAGGAGGGAAACTTTATTTTCCACGCAACTCAAACAATAGCACTGTTCTCTTCCCCTCCCCTGGCGCGCGCAGGCGCCGCTCTCCCAGTGTCACTTAAAGGGCCAAGTGCCTGTCTGTTAGGGAATTCGCTGCGAGGAGTAGTAGTCGCTACAATTTCAACATTGTTAATTTAGGCAAAGAAGTCAAATGTTCTGTGTGTAATGCGGTATTGAAGTACAACAGTTCCACTAGCTCACTCAATTATCATTTGAACATCATGCATGCAGCTGTCCTGCATATCACCAGTGCACCTGGTCAACCTAAAATCACAGCTACACTGGGAAGGCGAGCGTTTTCGAAGCTCGCTACAAAAAAATACCAGTGAGCTAAAAACAAAGCTATCTACTGCTACTACTGTAGCCCTTACAACAGATTGTTGGACGGCTCTAACAACAGAAAGTTACATTACTGTGACGTGCCACTACACTGACGAGAACTGGCAGCTAAAATCTGCAGTGCTGATTACGACGAACATGTCGGATAGACACACCGCTGACAGTTTAACTGACAAGCTCAATGATGTTGTGGAAACTTGGGCACTCTCCGGTCGCGTTACAGCATGTGTTCACTACAAAGCTAGAAACATTGTCCAAACATGGGCTCAATAATATTCTGTTTAGGCTCTCTATTTAATTTCTTCTTTTTTTAAAACATTTTTTTTAATGTCTAATGTTTCAAATTGAACTGAGCCAGTCCTTAATTTATTCCTTTTTTAAAATGAAAGAATGTATTTTGTTATACCATAAACATTTCCTCATGCATAATTACTTGAGCAATATATAATATAATACAATATAATTATCATAATATAATATATACTTTTTGAACAAAGTGTTTTAACTACACTGCTCAAAAAAATAAAGGGAACACTTAAACAACACAATGTAACTCCAAGTCATCCACACTTCGTGTTCAGATAGGAAGCAACACTGATTGTGAATCAATTTCAACTGCTCTTGTGCAAATGGAACAGACAACAGGTAGAAATGAGAGATTTTCAACTGATTTCAAAGATTTTTATTAATTGAGATCTAGGATGTGTTATTTTAGTGTTCCCTTAATTTTTTTGAGCAGTATATTTAGCTGATATTTTTAAAAGCCCTATTGAAACACTGAAATTCAGGTGAAAAACCCCGCTTATCGATTAATCGAAAGTCGATCGATAAGATCAGTCAACTAACGATTAATGAATTAATCGATAATTTGCATCCCTAATATATATATATATATATATATATATATATATATATATATATATATATATATATATATATATATATATATATATATATATATATAGAGAGAGAGAGAGAGAGAGAGAGAGAGAGAAAGAGATAACTTTCCCTCTTCTGTAGACTAAGCTTGGATAAATTGCAAACCCTAACCCCTAGTTTAACAAGAACTCTTGTTTGTAAGCCGTTCTGCAGTACTGCACTTACAACAGATAACCTGCAGCCTCAGTACAGCGTTGTCAAAGGCCCATCAGCAAGGAGGGAAAACATGACTATAATGAGAGAGAGAGAGAGAGAGAGAGAAAGAGAGGGAGGGAGGGAGAGAGGTGTCAATGACAGGTAAGGTTACTCCTGTGGGTATGATCAGACCTCCTGAATGTGTAATTACAGCAGGCAAGGCTGTGAGTTTGTGTGTGTGTGTGTGTGTGTGTGTGTGTGTGTGTGTGTGTGTGTGTGTGTGTGTGTGTGTGTGTGTGTGTGTGCGTGTGTGTGCGTGCACTCCTATGAAGGAGGTTAATGTAAGTAGATCACACTTCACACACACTGTGTATACTTGTCTGGCTTTTGATGCTTCCTATCTTCCTGTGGAAATGTTACTAATAACAACAGTGCAAGTACACACACGCACACACACACACACACACACGCACACACACACACACACGCACACACACACACACACACACACACACGCACACACACACACACACGCACGCACACACACACGCACACACACACTGTGGTGTTACGAAGTGTACAGGGTGAGAACTGCAGGCTCCTTTATGTCATTAGAGAGGTAGGATACACACACACACACACACACACACACACACACACTCAGAATAGTTGCTTCAGTCGTTCTACTAGACTTAAACAAGAACTATGTAGTGTGACTGAAAGAGCCCAGTGCTGTCAACTGAGATTTGGATGTGCCTCTGTAACCATATAGACTAGGGTTAGGGTCGTGTGGGGCATCACAACCCTACCTTACCCTGACCCTAACCCTAGGGTTTAGATTTAGACTTAGACATGGAATAGATCTGAATATATTAACATTTCACTAAGAATAAGATATTTAAGAAACAGCACACACCCCTTAACTCTAATATCCTTCCAGAATCTAATCACTGTCACTTGGGCTGGATGTGACCATTATTCTTTCAGAGAAGGTAATTGGTGACACAACACCTAGATTGTGCTAAAATACAGATGGTAGCCCCTCCCACACTGCTCAAGATACCAGGAAGAACCCTAACCCAGGTATAACTCACACGCAGGTATAACAAGAACCCTAACCCAGGTATAACTCACACCCAGGTATAACAAGAACCCTAACCCAAGTATAACTCACACCCAGGTATAACAAGAACCCTAACCCAGGTAAAACCCACACCCAGGTATAAAGATAACCAGAGCCCAGGCATATCTAGAACTAGGGATGCACCGAAATGAAAATTCTTAGCCGAAACCGAAAACCGAAAATGAGGAAACCAAGGCCGAAAGCCGAAAACCGAAACACCGAAATACATAAAGCACTTTGAGTTACATGTATGTATGAAAGGTGCTATACAAATAAAGATTATTATTATTATTATTATTATTATTATTATTATGCCAATTATTAGTAACATTGGATTTATGGCTAACCTCACTAAAATCAAGGCATTGCTATTCAAAGAATAAATCAACTACAAAATTTGATTTGTATATATTTATTTAGCACTGACATTACAGTAATGCATATTATAAAATAAAATTAGTGGTGGGCCGTTAACGGCGATACCGCTGACAACGGCCGACCACTAATTAAATTAAACTCGCTTGCAGACCGTTTTTATCTGAGAGGATAAATATATGTATTTTATACGAGTTAAATTTAGTTATAACTGACTGGCCTGAAAGATAAATATAAATTCTCTCATAAAAACGTGACGTGAGTTGCAACAACATTAAACAGCTCAGGTAAACACACTTCTGAGAAATGTCGTCTGCTCGGCAAAACATAACGGGGCTCAATGTGCTCTATTAGCCTACGAAATCCCTACGACAGAGAACGGCTGATCGTCTAAGGCAACGAGTTCCATAATTTTTGGTGTAATGTCTTTTGCCTCGGCGCCATCACTGGAAAACTTTTTTGCTAGCTTTATCCAAATAAGCGCGTGCAGGTGGCGATTTTTGCTTGCGTCATCACAGCACATTGTTTCGGCCGTGTTGTTTCGGTGATGAAAGTATTTCGGCCGAAAACCGAAAATGCAAATTTAAGCCATTTCGGCCGAAAATTTTCGGTGGCCGAATTTTCGGTGCATCCCTATCTAGAACCCTAACTTAGGTATAACTAGAATACTAGCCCAGGTATAACTAGAACAATAACCCAGGTATAAATAGAACCCTAGTCCAATTATATAATACCAAAATTAATTCAGTAAACATAGTATGATCCTGCCAAATCAGTTTGCATCTCTCTCTGTCTCTCCAACCCTCTCTTTCTCTTTCTGTCTCTCCCTCCCATTCTCTCTGTCTCTCCCTTCCTCTCTCCCTGTCTCCCCCTCCCTCTCTCTTTCTCTTTCTGTCTCTCCCTCCCATTCTCTCTCTGTCTCTCCCTTCCTTTCTCCCTCTGTCTCCCCCTCCCTTTCTCTTTCTGTCTCTCTGTCCCTCTCTGTCTCACCCTTCCTCTCTCTCTCTCCCCCCCCCCCTCTCTCTCTCCCTCTTTCCCCCACTCTTTCTCTCTCTATCTCTCTTTCTCTCTCTCTGTCCACCTGAATGTAAAGTCTATCCGTTTGGTGTCATAGCTTCTGGGCAAATAGAGTCTTGCTTTGGCAGAGGAAGATCAGGTTCTGCTTAAATCCAACCCTAATCACAGTAGCAGTGCTGCTTTTGGCCATGACACAGTCCCTGTGCTGATGTCACCTGACCTTGGCCATGACACAGTCCTGTCATTTATACCTGGGGGATTGGGACAGTCCTTTCTGCAGCTTTTAGATGTTGAGACCAACTCCTATGTTTCATTTTGGGGAAATGTAAGATAGCAGCGTGGATGAGAAGAACACATTTGTTTAAGGACCACTGACATCAGCACTTTAACTGTGTTCAAAAGACTGCTGAAGAGATTTGGATTTAAATTTTTATTCTGCCATGAATTATTTGACTTTACTTTCAAAAATATTTGGGGTTTCAGCAGTGTTTTGTGTGCTGTGAGAAATGAAGGTGTGGTTTATGGTGATTTTTTATGTAGATTTTTTGTGCTAATTCGTGCTATTGTGTTTGTAGATTATAATTGTAATAGGTTAATACAGTTTATTTGTAACAAACTCTCTCTTTCCCTCTCTCTCTCTCTTTCTTTCTTTCTCCCCCCGTCTCCCCCCGTCTCTATCTCCCTCTCTCTCAATCCACTAATTTCCTGGTTTTGTCCTGCATCCGCATAACAATGAAATTACAGATAATTATTAATTATATAATTACAAAAGTACTGGAATGCCAGAAAAGAACAAGAAAATCCAATCAAGGAATTAACAAAGACTCATGGCGTTTAATTAAAAGTGTATGTGGAATGTCTGTAAGCACGTGACTGTGTGCATCTGTGCT
>NC_135213.1:33990824-34005824 GCF_052324685.1 Brachyhypopomus gauderio | reverse complement strand
CCTGACTTGCCTCATAATCCAGTTCTCACTTTCTTTCTCTGTGTCTCTCTTCTTCAGCCCTCATCACCCCATACACCTCCCACCCCCCACCCCCACACATCACCCACCCCCACCCCTACACCATACACCCCCACCTCCATAACGCCCCCCCCCCCCCCCCCCCCCCCCGCGCTGCTGTTGTGACCTGTCTGACTGATCTGAATTACGGCCTCTGCCTTGGCCATGCGTGTGACAGTAATGGGGTCCAGAGGGGTTCAAGCCTCTTTGAGGGGTTATTTTCTGTTACTGTCTGCCTTTCCATCTTTCTTTATTCCCTTCATTTTTCTACCTCTGTGAACATTTCATCATTTCTTCCATGCTGACAGGGCAGTATAGCTGTGTGGCTTTGTGGGGTCTGGCTGTGTGTCTTTCTCCACTGTCTACAGCTGGGATTTGTAACCTTCCGTTGACTGCATACAAGTTAGCTGCTAACAGCTACACAGGCACAAGACTCGTGAGGACCAGGACGCGGATTCTGGCCCCCAGACTGCGGATTCGTTTGCTACCTGGACAGTCCCAACAGCAGCTCTTGAAGCTGGCACAGATAATCCATGAGACATGTTAGCATGCTAGAATTAGAGCAGCCACTTTAGCAGAAGCAGCCAAACCGCAATTTAAAAGGAGGAAGGAGAGAAAAGGCACCTGAGAAGTGAAGCATCAGCTGACCTGCTTTCCCCGGAGTCGACTGGGAGGGGTGAGAAGGTTCACCACTGTAAACTGTGCTGTTCCCCCATGGGAAAGGTAAACTCTAGGTCATATCTCTGGGGGGTGTGGCCAACTCTAGGTCATACCTCTTCAGGGTGTAGCCAACTGTATGTCATATCTATGGGGGCTGTGGCCAACTTTGGGTCATATCTCTTGGGGGGGGGTGTGGCCAACTCTGGGTTATATCTCTGGGGGGGGGTGTCCTACTTTGGGTTATATCTCTTGGGGGGTGTGGCCAACTCTGGGTCATATCTCTCGGGGGGTGTGTCCTACTCTGGGTCATATCTCTTGGGGGGGGGGGTGTGGCCAACTCTGGGTTATATCTCTGGGGGGGTGTGTCCTACTTTGGGTTATATCTCTTGGGGGGTGTGGCCAACTCTGGGTTATATCTCTGGGGGGGTGTGTCCTACTTTGGGTTATATCTCTTGGGGGGTGTGGCCAACTCTGGGTCATATCTCTGGGGGGGTGTGTCCTACTCTGGGTCATATCTCTTGGGGGGGTGTGGCCAACTCTGGGTCACAGATATAGAAAGCAAAGAGCTTCATCTCCTTCACACAAATTTGATGTTCCCCTTTGCTATTTGCCCTGTGCTCCACTTCCCTCTCATCTCTCTCTCCTCCTTTCACCACTGTCCTGTTCCCTTTCTTTTGTTACCTATAAATGATATTCATTTACATATCTGAAGAATTTACACATCTGATATGAATCCCAGCCTCTGTTCATTTAAATATAAATATATCTGCCATTTTTAAGACAATGAAGTCTGAGTGTAAATTACCTTTCATGTGCACCCTGTTTTAGAGGAGAGCTGAGTCTGTTTTAGAGGAGAACTGAGTCTGTTTTAGAGGAGAGCTGAGTCTGTTTTAGAGGAGAACTGAGTCTGTTTTAGAGGAGAACTGAGTCTGTTTTAGAGGAGAGCTGAGTCTGTTTTAGAGGAGAACTGAGTCTGTTTTAGAGGAGAACTGAGTCTGTTTTAGAGGAGAGCTGAGTCTGTTTTAGAGGAGAACTGAGTCTGTTTTAGAGGAGAACTGAGTCTGTTTTAGAGGAGAACTGAGTCTGTTTTAGGGGAGAACTGAGTGTGTTTTAGAGGAGAAGTAAGTCTGTTTTAGAGGAGAGCTGAGTCTGTTTTAGAGGAGAGCTGAGTCTGTTTTAGAGGAGAGCTGAGTCTGTTTTAGAGGAGAGCTGAGTGTGTTTTAGAGGAGAAGTAAGTCTGTTTTAGAGGAGAAGTAAGTCTGTTTTAGAGGGGAACTGAGACACTTTCATCTGATAACCTTCAGGCCTGTATATGATTTTCTCATGCAGATCATCTTCTGATGGAGATGCACAGATGCAGAATGTCATCTGCAGAGAACAAGTGCCCTAGCAAAGAGGAGAATTCACACTAGGACAAGTGACACTATTGTTCAGATCCAGCAGTATTGTAACAACACAAACAACACATTTCTAATTTCAAAACCCAACACTTGATTCATAGAAAAACATCCAAAATTGCACAAATTTTTAGTTTTTAGTTTATTTTTTGCACCAGCTCTGTCTCTCTTGCACTACACCACTTGCTAAGGCCATATGTCTGTGATCACCCCCTGTGCTCTTAGCCTGACTCATCGCTGGCGCCCGTCCACGAGCCCGCGTGCCCGTCCACCCTCCAGCCTGCTCACAACGTGCCGTGAATCACAGTCTACCACCTCTTCACTCACCCGATTTTCATCATTCATATCGTGGCAAATAGAGGATCTGCCCCGCATGCTGTTAGGCAGCTTGTAAGCTGAAGGGCAGGAGAGGAAGGGAGAGGGGAGTTTAACCAACAGCCCCTCACTTAAGATAAGGCGGCAGGTCAGAGGTCGTAGCCAAGGACGTGCTGGTTAGAGAGGCGATGGAGATTTATTTCTGCACTTTGAGTCGAGTGGCCACTCGTCCCTCAGACCCCAAACCTCGCCGATCAGCATGCATGCGTTCGCTCTCACTCACACACACGCTCTCTCACACACACACTCGCTCACACTCTCTCACACAACACACACAGAGCAAATGTTATTGTCATGCATGAGATTTTTCAGTGATGAGACTGAGGTAGAGGGCTCTATAAGAATACAATCACTGGATGGTTAAAGAAAGGTTAAATGCTAATGTTGTCAAATATCATACAAAACAGTCAGACATTTACCATAATGATATTGCATGATTGAGGTAGGACTAGCCTCAAACACGGAATACTCTGAATACAGTCTTAGACTAAAACAGCTAGGTAGTCCAATAGAAGATGTTAGAAAAAAGATTGGCATTGGCTTGGTCAGATACCAGACAAGAATAGGGTGCATTGATTTTTAGTGTAAATAGATTTTTATCTAGATTTATACCAGTTATTATAAGATGTAGAATAGATTTCTCGGATGAAATACAAATCCTGCATATTGCCCTATGTGTATTACTATGTGCGAGCTACAAACTTCTATGTGAAGCTGGCTGCAAATGATCAATCATGCGTAACTCGATCAATATCTATAAATCTATATCTACAAATCTTATTGCGCATCAGACACAGCCTAGTGACTCTCAGACACAGCCTAGTGAATCTCAGACACAGCCTAGTGAATCTCAGACACAGCCTATTGACTCTCAGACACAGCCTAATGACTGTTTTGAGACAGGCTCGAGTGCTTATATTTAGTGTCCCGGATGTGAATCTGAATTTTGTACTGCGAATTTTTTGCGACTGAATTTTAGTATCTGAATTTCAGCAAGCGAATTTTTTTTACTCTGAATTTTTTAACATTAAAAAACACAAGTTAAAATGAGTCACCAAAAAATTTCATAGTTGAAATCAGAGGGGAAAAAATTCAGATGCATAATTTAAATGCCAAAAAAAATCAGTGCTAGAAATTTAAAGGCGTTTAAATTTCAAAATCTAGTGAAACGGATTTGCTTTCATAGTTATGGAGTAGCCTAATTAGCCATGTGTATTTGTGGGTTTCATATCATTGGTAATAAGCAGTGATGGCATAGTTACCTTGAAAAAGTAATCCGATTACTGATTACTCCTTTTAAAAGTAACTTAGTTACGTTACTGATTACTTGATTTTAAAAGTAACTACGTTAGATTACAAGTTACTTTAGTAGTTACATTCAGCAGCAAAATTAAATTTTCCAATACTCACTTTATTGGAAGTGCATTTTTAACAATGTATTGAAGCAGGTTCGGTAACCGAGGCAGAAACTGCTTAATCCAAAAATCCCTAAGACGCGTTACTGACATCACTGGTAGTAAGTACATTTGATACGTAAACAACACCATGGTATGGCGTCAAATTAGTATCTTTAATATGAGAGCGCAAAGATAATTTTAAATCGAGCAAATCAGACACATTGAGCACGCAAAATCAAGGAAACCGAGCAAAAACAGTGACAACGAGAGCAGAGAATCAAGAATTGCGCGGTTAAGCGCGCTCGTTTCTCGCAGCCACGCGAGCGCTTCACTGTTTTCAGCGCGCGTTTCAGTTTTTTGCTCGCTTCTAAAATTTCTGATCGCTTCGTAATTACAAGCGGGGTATGCCATGTTGGTTGTTGTCATGCGAAATGAAAGACGTTGATGACATACCTTGCACTTTACTTTGTTTGATTCATCTTTATCTTTTTCAAAATACTTTTGAAGTTTTTTAGTAGCCATTTTAATCTCGGCAGATGCTGATACTGTAGCGTGTTCATCTCCGCTCGTTTGGATTGTGCAACTGCAGGGTGTGATTTATTAATGTGTAGTAAGATGCCTATTGTTAATGCGCAAACATCATTTTAAAATATTTATTAACAGAAATTAGGATGATTTTATTTGACAAAAGGCTATATATATAACGAAAACAAAGACATTTCATGTAACAACTAATGCTTAGCTGCATCCTTGGACACCCCCATGCAGTTAGAATGGTACATTCGACTATGACGTTCATAGTCGACTAGGGGGTATAGTCGACTATAGTCGAATCAGCAACTATTGCAGGTCACCCCTAGTTTGGACAATAATATTCAACCGAGGCATTTTTCGTTTTTATTTTAAAATGTGAAATCCAGCTCTTTTAATTCATACTACTCTCAGAGTACTACTCTCAGACAATGACCTGAAACTTATATTGTGGTTTCCTGTCTTCTCATATGGTCTAGTTTTTGTTTTAAATATGGTTATATTCAAAATCTCCTTCTGGTATTGTTTCCTATTACTACACTACCATGTCCAATATTTTCTGTGTTTATGTTAATATGTTTATGTTGAGTAATATCCCTATAGGATTCACTGAAACTGGGTGTCTTTTGGGTTTTGCGCACACAGTCTTTGGGTCCCATGGCTCTGCCTTTATTACACTGGAGATTCGAGAAGGTTATCTGTCTGTCTGTATTTGTTTGTTTGTTGTTTGTTTGTTTGTTTAAGGTTAACTGTAGGCCTAGGGTTAGGGTTAATCTTAACTGTAGCCCTATCCACAACTCTAAACGATGAGCCCTGCCACACCTGAGGAACTGCAATTACTAAACTATGAGAACCACTACCACTACTGTTTGATGCTGTGATTGTTTATTCAAAAAGAATGCTGAATGAGTTTGTCACTTGAAACCTGTTACGTGACATACAGTATTTAACACTAATCATGCCTTATGCAATTTTCTTCAGTGCATGAATTAATCCTCACTGTATTGTAAATCTGTGACACTTTTTAATGAATTCTCTTCTTCCTATTTTGAACGTTGCTTAATGTGCACGTCTTTGTTGGCTTAGACAGGATGAGATAATTAATGAAAGGAGTTTTAATTAATTAGTAAGGAACAGGGCCAGTGTTCAACATGTGTGTGTATTATGGTGATATTGGTGAAAAGCACTATTCCCAAAGCTTCGATATCTTTTACGGTGCTGAGGATCTACTTCCTGTAACTAATTAGTGCTAAGTTTGATTGATGAGGAACCTAATTAGGTGACTAAGTAGCAATTAGCTAATCATTTAGGCATAACAAGATGGATGATGTCACTGTGAAGGGGAGCAGCTTTTGCTGTAATGGATTTGACTGGTTTTATTGTAAATCTTTCATACTCAAATTTCACTTGGCTCCTCTTCAGTATCTCATCAGTTCATGTAGTAAATAAGGTTATACAGCATTGTAACACTAAGAGTATCAATCAGTCCCACCAGGATTTCGCGGGCCTTTTTTGTGATTGTTGCGGGCTAAAATGTTTGATATTGCGGGTGTTTTTAAAAAAAAATTGCAATGGAAGTTGCGGTGTGTTTTTGCTTTTTTTTGTGAGTACATTGCAATAGGGAGTAAATGTTGTATGGTTTCCTCTATTTAGTAGTCCATTTTAATTATCTATTTACCTATTAATTCAGGGTTGCCAACTTTTCAAGATCGCTTGGAGTGAGATTTGAACCTGGAGGGGGTGGCGGGGTTAGCGAACGTAAGTTGTTACAGGGCGGCCTGTAAAATGGACACAAATTAAGTATTATATCGAGATCGATCGCCAGTGGTTGGCACCAGAGCGAACTAGTAACTCATAGATATGCATAAATAAACTTTATCTCTGACTTTAAACTTTATCTCAGTTTAAAGTTTAAACTTATAAACTTTATTTCAGACCCTCGCCGCTTGCGTGCGCTGCAGTGACTTCGCGGGCTAACGTTACATTGTGGGGAATGTAGTGTTTGTGCGTGCAAAACACCATCGGGCGGCTGTGGCCTGCGGGCCGGTTCTAATAGTTATTAAATATCATCCAGGGGGCCATAGATAATCAATTTGCGGGTCGGATCTGGCCCGCGGGCCTTGACTTTGACATATGTGCTCTATGTGGTATGAAATAGTTTGGGCAGGAATGATCCCTCTCAAGATTTTGTATACCCTGCCCCCTGAAACACAGGTGTTGGGACAGAGAATGCACAATGATCCCTCTCACTTTCTTGAAATGATCACTTGAAGTGCAACAGCGGTGACAGAAATGGACTTTCCGTCTCTTAAAAGACTATGAAAAATCACTTGGAGTGGATGGGCTGGTGCTAGAAATGTTAAACTTGTTAGAAATACATGTATGAACCCATCGTTGTGAAACAATAAAACTCTGAAAACAAAAAAAAAAACCAGTTTATCCCCGCTTTCATGTAGTGTACCGGGATACTGCTTTTCCTGATCTTTTTGCCGTTATTTTCGTCGCTCATGCTGCTTTCAGTCTGCTCCTCTTGAACGTATATACGGGAGTAAGGCGGGAGTTTGTCGACGTCACATCAAGACGACATCAGTGATTTGTCAAATTTGCGGGAAAGTTGCGGTGATTGGCTGAAGTTGCAACACCGCCCTGAATTCGCGGGGTTTGCTTGAAGTTGCGTTGAAGTTGCAAATCGCAACATCGCGACTTTCTGGAGGGTCTGATCAATGTAACAGTGGTCTGGCGTCATAACAATAGTCTGCTAGTGTAACACTGTATTAGTGTATCAATGTAACAGTGGTCTGGCATCATAACAATAGTCTGCTAGTGTAAAAGTAGTCTGTCCAAAGTTTTTTTTCTTTACCTACATCAGCAGTAGGCAGACCAGAAATGAAAACATAGTCTGCCTCTATTAGGATTCTAATTCTAATTCTACTAGGTCAATTAATTAATTTCCTTCAATCACTACTGTTCTTGGTTCTTTGTATTGGTTTATCTGGTCTGTAATAAAACCTACATGCAAGCCAGGACACTAATTCACTTTGTTAATGTGCTTAAGCAAGTATGTTTTTACACAAACTATGTAATTATTTAGGGGGAGATTCAATGCGTGGCATTGATTGGTTATGTTAGGTGTTAAGGTTAAAAAAAATCATGACCTCCAAACATATAAAAGACAAGTACAAACTGAGCGTTAGAAGTTATTACTCAACACCACCCGGTTCATGGTATGAGGTTAGGGTTAGGTTAGGGTTAGGATGTATGATTCATGCAACATTAAATTCTAACTTTTTAATAACCAATTTGAGATTGTGTGCTGCAATGCTGTCAAGAATGTTAAATATGAAGCAGTTGCTTCATTTCTGATTATTTAAACTGTCATTGCAGTGCCAAATCAAACATGGCTAACAAATGATTAATTTGTTATTAATTATTATTATTAATTTAGCTCTTTTGTTCTGAGACAGTAATCAGTCTACTAACTTAATAGGTGAAAACTGCCCCAAGATTGTTCATTTAAATTCATGTCATGCTAATGAAATAACTTGAACAGGCTAGTTTATGATATTAACTGAACTCCCCAACCCCATTACAATATTTATGAGCTGTGCTGAATGAGCTGTGAACTGAAGGGGAGAGATGGACTACTGTATTCAACCACATATTTCAACCACAAATGGGGAAGTTGCATGGACTTGAAAGGAAATTGGGAATGCAAACTGAAAATGGGAATATGAACTTCCATCTTTGGTGAAATGGGAATATGAACTTCCATCTTTGGTGAAATGGGAATATGAGCGTCCATCTTCAGTGAAATAGGAATCTGTGTAGTGCACCGTATAGTTGCTGTGTGTTGGCTGTGTTTTTGCTGTGTGTTTGCTGATTAGTGGCTGTGTGTTAGCTGTGTAGTGGCTGTGTGTTGACTGACACACAAGTATAACACGTTGGTTGACCTGCCTCGTGCATTATATCTGAAACAAAAGGCTTAATTTTAATATGACTGACTCAGCAGGAAACAGACTCAGTCCAAACAGGGATCTTCTTTTGAGTGTGTTATGCAGTTTAAAGTTGTCCAAGCTTGAGTAACGGAGTTTGGTAATGGGCTGGATGATGACCACCAGTTTAGAAGATTAGTTGAATCAGTCAAGCTTGGGTGAGAGTGGTCATGGTATCACCCTTAACACGGTCATGGTATCACCCTTAACACGTGGGTGAAATTGGTCATGGTATCACCCTTAACACGTGGGTGAAATTGGTCATGGTATCACCCTTAACACGTGGGTGAGAGTGGTCACGGTATCACCCTTAACACGTGGGTGAGAGTGGTCACGGTATCACCCTTAACACGTGGGTGAGAGTGGTCACGGTATCACCCTTAACACGTGGGTGAGAGTGGTCACGGTATCACCCTTAACACGTGGGTGAAAGTGGTCACGGTATCACCTTTAACACGTGGGTTAGAGTAGTCATGGTATCACCCTTAACACGTGGGTGAGAGTAGTCATGGTATCACCCTTAACACGTGGGTGAGAGTAGTCACGGTATCACCCTTAACACGTGGGTTAGAGTAGTCATGGTATCACCCTTAACACGTGGGTGAGAGTAGTCATGGTATCACCCTTAACACGTGGGTGAGAGTAGTCACGGTATCACCCTTAACACGTGGGTGAGAGTAGTCATGGTATCACCCTTAACACGTGGGTGAGAGTAGTCATGGTATCACCCATGGTTGCTTACTCCATGTTTTCAATATGACGGCTAACAGGGATGGTTAAGAGTCTGGGATACTGCAAATGTATGAATGTAGTTTAAAGGTTTCTGCTTGTACCTTCACACCTTCATATAGAGATATATGATAGAAAATGTGCTGTGAGGATAGTTGCTTGCAGGAGAATTAAGACTAACTTATTGTTAATCTGCAGAAGCCCCCAGCTGGTCTTGTTTTAAAGGTCATTCTGTTGCCTAAGGGACCAAAGGAGTAGTGCATGGATATTATAGATCACCATAGAAAGAACTGACGTTCTGCTCATCCTCTAAAACACTGGTAGAGACCTAGAAAAAAAAACAAGGTTTCAGCTTATGTAACGTGTTGGAGATAACAGAGAGGACCTGCGCTCGTGGGGTTGGGAGCAGAGTAGGAGGAGCCAGGTACATGGAGGCGGAGCTGGGAGTTGATATGAAACACGTGGCGTAATGGGAGCAGTAGGAGTTAAAGGTGGAGTCAGCGGTTATGATCAGGACTTATCAGGGATAAATGTTCACGCCACTGTGGGGAGAAACATGGAGGACAAACAAAACATGGTGAAATAACCCAGAAAGGCTGAAGACACCTGCACAAGAAGATTAAATGGCTCATTACTCCTGGATCATCTGATGGCTACGTGAACAGTGTTCCCATGATCCAGAGTTCCCACGACCACCCAGGAGATCACAGAAGCACCTGCTGGGTGGTCGTGGGAACTCTGGATCATGGGAACACTGTTTACGTAGCCATCAGATGATCCAGGAGTGACACGTCAACACACACGCGCGCGCGCTTACGCACAACACACACACACACACACACACACACACACAAGTTCAGGCACTAAACTCTCCACTCTCTTCTTCCTTTGTCAAACACTCTGTCCCCATTTCACAGCTCTTTATGAAAATTGACTTCACAAGGGCTGCGTGCTATATTCCATTTTTTATTGGGTGACATCTATCACACAGACGATGTGTGTGTGTGTGTGTGTGTGTGTGTGTGTGTGCGTGTGTGTGTGTGTGTGTGTGTGTGGAGAGAGAGCGAGGGAGAGACAGTGTGCATCACTCAGACGATGGTGTGATTAATCGGACTCCTGGTCGCGGACTGGCCCATTTCTCAGCGCTGTTGTTTAAGACCTGTGGCGAACCTCCTCACGGGGGTTTCTCCTTTCTCCTTTTGCTGTTTATTGATATTCCGTTTCCCTAAATACGGCCCTATTTGTCTCTTCTGTCATTCGCTTACGGCAGACCTGGACAGAGAGGGGACAGCGAAATAGGAAGGAGAGAAACATCAGGTGATTGATAGGCAATCTTTGTGTCCGTGGCAACTGCACAATCACTGCAGCGTCGGCAGTGAGTTTTCCCTCTTTGAAAGGTTTGCAGTGGTAATGTCCTAAACTGTGTGTTCAGGGACTGTTCAGGTAATTGGGAATTAAATAAATACAGCTTGGGTTAGATTTAGAATTTAATAAATACAGCTTGGTATAAGTTTTAGGGTTAGAATTTGATATAAATAATAAACACATTTTATAAATACATCTTGGGTTAGTCACCACACACAGAATGTCTGAGTATCTGAGCAAAATTCTAAGTACTGTTGGCGGTCTGCATTATGGAATAATTTTATAATGAGAACTATAGTGAATACTATATTAAATGTATAGTCATTGTTGCTGCCCTGTTTTATATATGCCTAATAACAGAATTCATATGTTCACTTGTATATTTTAATCTGTGCATTGTCACTAGCATCCATGAACTTGCCACAAAGCTCCACTGTCACTGTGTGTGTGTGTGTGTGTGTGTGTGTGTGTGTGTGTGTGTGTGTGTGTGTAGACTAGTCTCTCTCTCTGATTTATACATGTCTATTTATTTATACACATACACCCTAGTATATATATATACACGTATATATATATTATATATATTGTATTTTTTTTTTTTTTTTTGCCCCATGTTTCTCTGTACTTAAGCGTTTACAGTCAAGTGTGTCTATTTTTTTATTTATTTATTTATTTGCCCCATGTTTCTCTGTACTTAAGCATTTACAGTCAAGTGTGCTATTACCTAAACAGTGTTCAGGGTTAATGTTAGTGTTAGTGTTAGTGTTAGGGAGGTACAGAGTGTCTCCAGTCACTAAGCGTGATGTGCACACAGCTACATTCCTGTGTTTGTTGAGCAGAACGAGTGGTTTATTCCCACAGTTTCATCGTGGCTTATAACGCACTGATAGCGACTGCAGAGATTTCAGGCAGATTAATGGTGCCCCTGAGCTCCTCGGTGCATTCATGGTTACAGCATGCATTACTGGAATTAATGGGAGTTAATCTACTATCTTTCCCATGAAACCCAAGCTAAGCAGTCTGAGGAATGTTCCAGCCAAAGTTTTGCCAAAGTTATTAAAACCTGCTATAATAATGACACAATTTTTCCTAAGAGAAAAATGACCACTATGGAGCAGATGAGCTTGTGTATTAGTCTTGTGTATTAGTCTTGTGGATCAGTCTTGTGTATTAGTTTGTCCCCGACACTCATGGTGAGTTATGAAAAAACCTCTAAAAAGTCCACACGTTTTTTTAGGTACATTCACCCGAATCCTGGTCTTGGAGAGAAACTTGACGGACTCAAAGATTGTCTTCTTAATATGGCTTATAACTGAGTCTTATATGTTAGCTTGTTGCTCAAAGTGAGTCTGGAAGTGGGAATGTGTAAGGTGCATTTACTTCAGTGTACTTCAGACGTGGTCTCAAAGCATCTTTAACCTGGTATAGAACAGACTGGTCTCCACTCAGAAAACCTAATAAAAGCTTTTAAAAAGCACGGAGCTGGTCGGAGATGACGGCCTGGCGCGGACCCGCGAACCTCGTGTTTGACTGGCCGCAGAATGCAGGATACGTCTGCTGCTTCCGCCTCCTTCATTTTGTGGTCAAATTGGGAAGAGCAAGAAAAAGCCCAGAAGCTGAAAACGTGTCGCGACCACAGCGGCGTGTGACGCTGGATAATCCTACAGCGTACAGAGAAAATTCAGGACAGGAAGTTGCTTTTGTTATAAAACTGTGAGCAAACACCTGTCTGTGTACATGTGAGTGTAAGCCCTAACCCTTAAGACATGATCCCTTTCAGGATAATTTTCCTGGTGTAAACCACAAAAAAATATATAAATACCATAAAGCATCAAGTATTCAAAGAAACACAAGCCAGGACACATCAGAAATACAATAAGTAATCAAAGACTGCAATTAAAACACAATGACCAATAAGAGGATTTGGCTTCAGCCCAGCAACCAATCAGTAGTCACAGCTAGAGTATGAGTGTCCTACAGTCACGTATGTGCCCCACACGTGATGGCACCAGGGATTTTTTCTCTCCATTTCTTATGCAGAACACGTGAGTTGTGCTCTGTGCAACTCAAACCTCTGGGGCAGCTACTCAAAAGGTCTCGTCTTTCAGGACGAAAAATGACAAACTGAACCAGACTGTGAAACAGAGAGTGAGTCATGACTATTAATATCAAGAGATCTGTTGTAATCTATGTAAGAGAGAGAAATATATTGGAGGTCTTCCAGATTCATTGTAAAATAAAGAAACTACATTCGGGCCCTTTTTGATTTTCGGGCCCTTTTACACGTCGAGACTGCAGAGCCTACTGCCTCTTTTATTCTCTCACGTTTCTCTCAGTCAGTTCACGTGCACTAGATGTGTGTCACCCATGTCACAGATTGGGTGGGCAAGGACCAACACTCCATGACACATGATGCTGTCACCCAGACATCATAGGATAGCTGAACTCACAAAGGATAACATGCCCACCCAGATTTGGTGAGTCTGTCTGTACTTTCAAAAAGCCTGATGGGCCCCAGGACCAGTACAACGGCCCCTTGGACCAGTACGACGAGCCCCTGAACCCCAAGATGAGACTGTATCAGGTACAGCTGAATGACCATGAATCTCAGACATGCTGGACTGTGACTTTGAGCAGAATACTGTGGTTTTGGGGGTCATTCTATCCTCTTTTCCGGCTCCTTATCTACATTGTCTGAATTGTGTTGTTGGCTTTGTTGGCTAGTAATTCAATTAAGCAGATGCCATCTTTGCAATTAAGCCTTTGAATCCCACTGAGAGGTTCAGCAGAAAATTCACCGTGCTGAAGTCGAAATGAATTGGTGACGTGTGTGATAAGCTTCGCCATCTGAAGTCTGTGTGCTCAGCGTGATTCTTTTTTATAGTTTTATAGTGAAGACAATGGTGTCCCACACATGCTTAGTAAAAATTGGTTCACTGCCTGATTTCAGACTAATGTTTTCAGTCATATTTCTGAATAACTGAACATCACATTTGAAGGGTTTAAGCTATGTTTAATGACCTTCCTGTTATATAGACAACACCAAACAACCAAAGCAGAAAGAGTCAAAAGAAGGCAAATGCCCCCCCTATAGGCAGAATATGGAAGAGCCCAATGTATTCTAGAAACATTCCTGCAAATCCCTCCAGTACTACAGGACGTGCTGCACAACCACTGGACGCACGACACAGTTGGCAAAGTCATGTGACTATGAACCTGTGCTTCAGTGTTGGCTCTGATGGCAGACATATGGACGTGCAGTGCATGTATACATGCCACAATGCATTATGGGAAGCTTGCTCTTCTGAGTCAAGTGAATAGTTTGTTTGAGTCAAAGTTAATTGTGTGAAACCCTGCACGTTTGATTTTTGTGATCATTCTAATATTCCGATTCCCTAACGTGCCTTATATGGCTCCTCACAAAAGGCGTGCTTTGTTTTAATAAACAAATGTCAGTTTTCCAGAAGATTTACAGAGTTTTAACATTTAACAATAACTGGTTACCCCAATAAATACAATTAAAAACACTAAATATGATTTTGTGCAACTGTAAAAAAATAAAAACTTCTTTTTATAAGAAGTCATATTGCTTATATGGTGTGTGTGTGTGTGTGTGTACATATTTCCAAGCGATCACCCTTTCCACCATGTATAATCCTACTGTCCTTTGAGCTCGTATCTGGTTAATTCACACCTCATTTTATGGGATCATTTGGTCTTGTGACAAGTCCGGCAATAAAAGTTTTTTTTTTCCTGCTATACAGTGAAAACGGTAATGTGCAAATGGAGCATTAAACCTTGGCTAAATTAATATTGTCCCCTAATAGCCATGGAACAGTGTCACATAGCAATATAATAAAGTTCTGCAGCTAGGCTTGTGGTAAAATTTTTGAAATAAAGTTTCAGAGCGTGTGTCTCAATTATTCAGAGACATTTAAGCCCTGCAAAGGGGAAGAGCTTTGGTGTGTTTCCAAGTGAGGGGGTGAAGCAAAGGGGCGTGGCCTTGGAGCGCTCAGTGGAAAACGACTTGAACCAAATATGAAGTAAAGCAGAGACGCTGTCCGTGGTCCTGAAGACGTGCCAATGCCTTTGTGACACACAGCATGAACATGAATTACCTGCAAAACACCACTAATCTTCCTTAAAGGCTCAAACATGCACATGGCTTTAAATACATGTTCCTTTTGTCATATGGACAGTGCTTATTTTAGAAAGAGTCGGACGAGTCTGAAAAAAAGATTCTCACCACAGAGTCTGCAAGCTCATCACATGTGTGACTAATAATGACACTAAATCAAGCACTCTGGACTCACACTCTCACAGGAAGTAATCATTCATTAACCCAAGCTAGATACTTAATGGTACATCAGGTGCTCGTCACAAACCTGTGACACCAGCACCTGGCCAGCACCTTTACGTGTGTGAGTGTGAAGCCCCTCACCACCCTGTCACCCATCACACCAGCATCAGAAGAGCCTCCCTTACAGTGCTACAAGA
>NC_135213.1:33963324-33985824 GCF_052324685.1 Brachyhypopomus gauderio | reverse complement strand
TGCCTGATACCACAGTGGTTCATGGAGCCACCTTAATGCTCCTAACATCCAGCAGACTGATAATATTTTTCTGAACACATTTACTAAAGCATCTGAGTAAAGGGCTGAGCATTTATAGCTGCATCTTTATCATTCCCACAGACAGGCACCGCTGGGCCTGCTGACATCACATGCAACGACAGAGATTTGTTTCCATGTTTACATCCATAAGAATGTGTGACCTGGGAGCGTAATCCCCCTCTCCCAACACACACACCCACACACACACATCTGTTTCACCTGGAGATGTACTTAACTCAGAGTGTGAACGATGTTCAGAAAGAAAAATCTAATTTGGAGTGTAGCTTA
This sequence comes from Brachyhypopomus gauderio, assembly GCF_052324685.1. Lineage (NCBI taxonomy): Eukaryota > Metazoa > Chordata > Actinopteri > Gymnotiformes > Hypopomidae > Brachyhypopomus > Brachyhypopomus gauderio. The sequence goes on along the minus strand of NC_135213.1, from coordinate 33,985,476 downwards.
GTGCACCTGGTACCCATGCCATGGTGAGTGGGGGATACTGGGAGAGAGAGTGGGGAATACTGGGAGAGAGGGTGAGGAATACTGGGAGAGAGAGAGTGGGGAATACTGGGAGAGAGAGTGGGGGATACTGGGAGAGAGGGTGAGGAATACTGGGAGAGAGAGAGTGGGGAATACTGGGAGAGAGAGAGTGGGGAATACTGGGAGAGAGAGTGGGGGATACTGGGAGAGAGGGTGAGGAATACTAGGAGAGAGAGAGTGGGGAATACTGGGAGAGAGGGTGAGGAATACTGGGAGAGAGAGTGAGGAATACTGGGAGAGAGAGAGGGGAATACTGGGAGAGAGAGTGGGAGAGAGTGGGGAATACTGGGAGAGAGAGTAGGGAATACTGGGAGAGAGAGTGGGGAATACTGGGAGAGAGAGTGGGGAATACTGGGAGAGAGAGTGGGGAATACTGGGAGACAGAGTGGGAGAGAGTGATTAATACTGGGAGAGAGAGTGGGGAATACTGGGAGAGAGAGTAGGGAATACTGGGAGAGAGAGTGGGGAATACTGGGAGAGAGAGTGGGGAATACTGGGAGACAGAGAATGGGAGAGAGTGGGGAAGACTGGGAGAGAGAGTGGGGAATACTGGGAGAGAGAGTAGGGAATACTGGGAGAGAGAGTAGGGAATACTGGGAGAGAGAGTGGGGAATACTGGGAGACAGAGAGTGGGAGAGAGTGGGGAAGACTGGGAGATGAAAAAATGAAAAAGTAGAAAAAAAGAAGAAAAAGTCACACACTCATATTTCAAATGATGAACCCATTAGTGTTCATGGTCATGGGCTCAGAGTACAGAGACTGTGTTTGGGGCCCAGGGGAAGATTTCACAGATATTAAATAGACAAAGAGAATGTCGGGTTGAGTTAAACACAAAGCTGTGTTCATGTACAATAGTTCATTATGAAAAGAAAAAAAATGCATATTCATGCTGGGCCATATTATTAATCTAAAGTATGGGTGTGTGTGTGTGTGTGTGCGTGGAATATGCCCCATTTTTCAAAGCTACACTCTGTCATTCATATGTACTAATTACCAAACAGAATTGAAATGAAATGCTTTCAAGCCACTGTTGAGGTCTTATGAATGGAGGTGCTCAGTGTGTAAACCTTAATCCTAACCTTAACCTTAATTCTAACCTTAACTTAATGCTAAACCTAACCTTTCACAATCATGTATAATGCAGAGGGCCATTCCAACCTGGAATGTCTGTGTTATTATGCTTAAAGGTATCGCAACACATGCCAGATACTATGAGCCGTAGATCAATATAGTACAGTATACAAGGTTGGACTTGTATGTTACACACAAGCCACAGAACCTGTTGTGCATATGCGTCAAATGAAAACCTTTCTGTGTATATTTCTCTCTTTAATCTGAATAAACCCTGACAGGTTAGCAGGAGGAAAGTTGTGTGCACGGTACAGGAGGAGTTAAAGAGCAAAGCAGACCGATCCCTGTGACACACAGAACATCAGTCTCATCAAAGTCCATCTCCACATCTCTCCAGGGTTGCACTGGGAGCTTACCTGTTGGTGAAACTTATTCTTAAGAGTTGACAGCAAAGAGGTTAAAACTCTTATGTTTGCAGTTGCATGATTACTACTGCAGGATTTGTAAGAGTTCGTCATCCAGAGCCTAAAACGTAGAATTGTGCAGAGTTTTAAGCTATTAGTTGGGGATTAAGATGTCTGGCTTTACTCATACACACTCTCTCTCTAACGATACCTGCACAGAATTAAAAGATTAATAAAGCAACCAACCATACTACAAGCACCCCTACCACACCACTGCATCCATGTTCTCCAGGGCTTTATTTTACATAATGTAGGCTGAAAAACTACAATGAGATTTCTACCAACATGTATACTCATGCCATCTCCCATGAATTATTCATGAAGTGACCAGCGACTTGAAACAGGCCAATAATTATTCATAAAGAACCGGGTTAGGCTGATTAAAACGATGCTGTATCATCATCAGTAAGGTGTGTCCTTCTCTATAAACTACAAGCCCCAACATGCCATGTCTGTCATGTAATGCTGCTCACCAATCAGGAGATTGTTTATCAAAAAGATTTATGTTCCTAAGACTCAAACAATTATTTTACACAAATGAATTCACAAATTTCTCTCACTTCAGCATTTTTATTTTACATAGTAATGTAATGCAATTTTTTTAAGCATGTAATGCTTGTAAAGCAAAGTAATGTAATGTAAAGCATGTAAAGCAAAGTATTATATGCACATATACAATGTCCATGGAAAATACAAATTTTGGATCTTAGTTTTATTTCTTGGCTTTGATGCTCATTAATCCCCAACTAATAGCTTAAAACTCCGGTTAAACCTACTCTACCAGACCACCAACACTTACACTATCAGACCACCAACACCTACACTATCAGACCACCAACACCTACACTCTACCAGACCACCAACACTTACACTACCAGACCACCAACACTTACACTATCAGACCACCAACACCTTCACTATCAGACCACCAACACCTACACTATATCAGACCACCAAAACCTACAGTAGATAAGACTGACCCTATATATACAGAATACCTACAGCTAGAGCATTAATGCATAAATGTCTTTCAGTAAAACATACATTGCTTATCGCCTGAAAGCTTTTGTCGACAGACTGATCCCAGTTCTAACCCTTACTGTGGCATGTTGTAATTTAAATGAAATCACAGGTCCTGGATCAGTGATTAAATTGACTGTTAGAGGAGAGCGGCACCAATGGGGACTGGGTAATGAGACAGGAGTATCAGGGGGTCGATTGGCGGAGAACTCCCTCTGCACACATTAGCAAGCTAACGGAGCGATTATTCACCACGTCCGCTGATTGAGTTAGGTCATCTCATCATTCAGTGCTACCGAGAAAGGGGATGTTTGGGGAGGGGAGTGAAAAGAGAAATATCATCGAAGACCAGTCTAACTGTTCAGAATCATTGTGGGATAGGTTACAAACCAGCATAGGAGTTCTAATTATTGAAAAGCATTTGAGGTTATCTGGACCATTCAAACACTTTCATCTTCTACAAAGCTGTGTGAATGGTCACAGTTATCATATGTGATGTAATGAAAGGATAAGGGTTAGGCTTAGTATAAGGTATTAGTATTGGTATTAGGTGAACTGTTATGTTGAATTACAATACCAGATTAATCAGTGAATAAGACACACCACCAAAGAGGCTGAGAGTAGACAGTCCTGTTCAGGGCAGTCAAGGTCATTTCAATGCCGGTAACAAGAGGGCAAGACTTGAAGTAAGACCTCATCCTGTCTCCCCTACATGTTGGAGAAAGACATCATCCTGTCTCCCCTACATGTTGGAGAAAGACATCATCCTGTCTCCCCTACATGTTGGAGAAAGACATCATCTTGTCTCCCCTACATGTTAGAGAAAGACATCATCCTGTCTCCCCTACCTGTTGGAGAAAGACATCATTCTATCCACATTACAGGTTGAGAAAGACATCATCCTGTCTCCCCTGTCAGTACAGAGAGACACTCAAGTGACTGAGACATCCATCTCAGCATGTCTCTAGGGTTAGGGTTTGGGTCTCTTAATAGCAATTTGTGCATAGTAACTACTCCAGTACACTATACTCCTCCAGTGTGCTTTACTCCTCCAGTATACTATACTCCTCCAGTACACTATACTCCTCCAGTACACTATACTCCTCCAGTGTGCTATACTCCTCCAGTATACTATGTTCATGCAGTATGCTACAGTAACTGTGTCCACAGATTGGTGAGACACTAAGCAACCCTCAACCTTCTAATCGTAACAAATAGTTGATCGGTCTTATGCAGCTCATATGTGTTGGGACAAGCAGATACAGTTTCAGTGTCAACAATCACAGATACAGGAGTGTACTACACTGTAAAAAAAAATCCGTTAAATTTACGGTAAAAGACTGGCAGCTGTGGTTGCCAGAACTTTACCGTAAAAAAACGGTGACAATGTAAAAAACACTACGGTATCTTTTTTGACAACCGTAAATTTCATCATTTAGAACTGTTCTTTTTACGGAAAATGACTTTACAGCTTACAATAATACACTGTAAAAAAAACGGTGACAATGTAAAAAACACTACGGTATCTTTTTTGACAACCGTAAATTTCATCATTTAGAACTGTTCTTTTTACGGAAAATGACTTTACAGCTTACAATAATACACTGTAAAATTAACAACTTTTTAAAATAAACCTATTTACGGTGAATAATTTTAAAAACAACTGTTTATCTCTATGATGAACACATTACAACCATTATTATTTTACAGTATTTGATTGTAAAGTCCAACTTCACAGTAAATTACAGGCAGGCCGCCATCACTAGGGCCTCCCAGTTGATGCCACCAATGATCTATATTATTATCTATAATATAGATCATTGGTTGCCACATTTTAAGGCAACAAGGCACTTTTATTTTGCCTTAGCAACGTAATCACGCATGAAACCGTAATCACGCGTAGTAAACACAATATGAGTAAACATGAGGGCAGGTCATTAGCACTGTAACATTACACAAACACGGTAGGTAGACTCAGACAATGTACAACTACATAAACTAATACAGGGAGACTTAAACTAACAAAACATATAATCAAATACATAATCAACAACAGCATGTCATAACACTTACACATAACGCGTATCAATAACGGAGCCGCGGGGGCTCATGGGAAGTAGCGCCGCCCCCAGTGGACCGACGCTACACAATTTTACAGACTTTAAGCAGAAAAGCCTTAAATTTTCTCAACAATCAGCAGTGCGCCTTGTATGTGCACTGAATTCAAAAATCTGTCCCTGACACAGATACGTAATGTACGGAGCCCGTAAGGTGACATCATGTAAAAATAATAATAACGCGTGGCCACGACTTACTAGCGTGCGAACGCCTTACTAACGCGTGGCCACGACTTACTAACGCGTGCGAATGAGATAATTAACGCGTGCGAACGAGATAATTAAGTATTACTTTATATAAAGCCAGGTTTATCTTCCTTGGGCAGTCAGTTAGTGTACATCCCCTCCTTGCCAGTCAGTTCACGAACAACCCTGGGATCTGCTTATTTTGCTGTGAAAAAATTAACTTTGTTGCCGCACATGAAAGGCGACATTAGTATCTCATCCCCACGCCTTAATGATCTTCGCACGCGTTAGTAAGTCGTGGCCACGCGTTATTTTATTTTTTACATGATGTCACCACAGTGAATGGTTTTCACTGTAAATTGAAATGTAGGCTACTCATCAGCAAAATCTGTAATTTAGACTGAATATTTTTTTTATTTTTAGGGTAATTCCTTGTTTACTACATTACGGAATTTTCCAATATATTTTACCTAAAATATTGAAATTAACATTAAAAATGTGTGCTTTCTACATATTATGACTGTAAAAATTAATTTTATATACTGTTTATTTTTTTATTTTTTAACCCACTGATACAGGAGTGTGTGCTAACCCTAAACCACAGTTACAGGAGTGTGTGCTAACCCTAACCCACTGATACAGGAGTGTGTGCTAACCCTAAACCACAGTTACAGGAGTGTGTGCTAACCCTAAACCACAGTTACAGGAGTGTGTGCTAACCCTAACCCACAGATACAGGAGTGTGTGCTAACCCTAAACCACAGATACAGGAGTATGTGCTAACCCTAAAGCACAGATACAGGAGTGTGTGCTAACCCTAAACCACAGTTACAGGAGTGTGTGCTAACCCTAACCAACTGATACAGGGGTGTGTGCTAACCCTAACCCACTGATACAGGAGTGTGTGCTAACCCTAACCCACTGATACAGGGGTGTGTGCTAACCCTAAACCACAGTACAGGAGTGTGTGCTAACCCTAACCCACAGATACAGGAGTGTGTGCTAACCCTAACCCACAGATACAGGAGTGTGTGCTAACCCTAACCCACAGATACAGGGGTGTGTGCTAACCCTCCCCACAGATAAGGGAGGCTGGCTGATTCATGTGAAAAAGATGCATCTCTTCTGAACTCTTCTGAAGCATATGCTAAGATTCCAGCTGCTATACCAGCACTGCCTCTAGAGGGCACCTGCACACTTTTTGTTTTTATGGGGCAGTCGAGGTCTGGTGGTCAGAGAACCGGATACCTTGTGACTGGAGGGTCATTGGTTTGATTCCCAGCTAGGCCATGACTGAGGTGACCTTGAGCAAGGCACTTAACCTTGGGTGCTGGGCTGGGTTTAGGGCTGTCCACTGCTCTGGGCATGTGTGCACCACAGCCCCCTTGGGATCACTTGTGTGTGTGTGTGTGTGTGTGTGTGTGCGCCCGCGCGCGCATGCGCGCCTTGGTTTCAAGTCTCTATTACCTTTTTCTCAAAAGTTACAACCGACCAGCATTTGCCTGGTGGTTTTCATACCTGTACTCTAACCCTAACCCTGACCCTGAACGTCTTACCCTGACCCTGAATGTCTTACCCTAACCCTGACCCTGAACATCTGACCCTAACCCTGACCCTGAACTTCTGAACCTAACCCTGAATGTCTGACCCTGAATGTCCCACCCATCCAAAATGACATTTGACAGGAAGAGTCGTGGTGGTGTTGGGACCCTAGGGGGCAGGTGTACACCTTTTGGGTGTACTGAACCACAGATTTCTTTATAACATCCTGAACTTGAGTTCTTTTATCCAAAGACTGAACATGTGCCTATAACTTGTGTCTACAAATGGATGAATGCTTTAGAAGAAGAACACATGGAATCCCAAACACAGCAGCTTTCTGACAACCTTTATATGGTGAATGAATTTACTGTAAAACATACAGGACTTATGTGTCAGCCTCCAAGGAGAGGGGTCGCCAGCTGCAGGCTCAAGTCTTCTGAGGGGGCTTGGGGAATGTGACAGCTCCGTAGTCTTCTGAGGGGGGTTGGGGAATGTGACAGTTTAGTAGTCTTTTGGGGGGGGTTGGAGAATGTGACATGTTCGTAGTTTGCCCTAGGACAGAGTCAACCCCTGGACTAAATGTCAGGCCTGCAGAGAGGAGAAGCTCAATAAAGGTCTTCTTAACAGCTGCAGGCACTGAAGATCGCAGCGGCTATAGGTGGCAGCAGGACAGAAGCCAGAAAACCATTATCCGGTTCTGCGTATGAGGATCATTAAAGTAACTTAACACATGTCTCTGAGAGATCGTTCATGTATGTACTCATTCCAAATCTCACGAATAAGCACTATGTGTTTATGATCTATGCTTCCATGAGGGAGAAATGATTCAGAAGAGTGTTTGTTTAGCGGTGTTGCATGGTGAACTCTCAAGGCTGCATCAGGAGAGGTGTGGTAGATGTTGGGCTGCTAGGAGAGGTGTGTGCACCTAGATTATTCCTAACCATAACCTAACCCCTAACCCTAAAGACTATAGATACATACAAAGTACATTTATACTGAGAACACCCAACTTTTGGGGTGAAGCCCACATTCTTTCACAGTGAGTGATGTTAATGTTTTACTGCGTAACCCTTAACCTGAAACTGAAGATCCCACCTTTGCCACTACACAACATGTTACAGAATGAGTCTAAAGAAGCCAGACCAGTACGCTGATATCACCCACGTATCCACAAATAAATATTTTACTAAAAATAGTTTTATCCCACTTCTATGGGAACTCCTTGAGGGACACATCTCACACTGTGCAACTGTGTGACCTCCAGGGGAAAAAAACCACCCTCGGTTGTCATGTTTTCATGGAAGACCATCACATTGTGCATCCCCACAGGAGTTTCAATTCCTGCCACCCCTGCGACTGGGACTGACCTCACCACGCATCACCAACACACACCATGACTGAAATGCCACCTGCCACAGAGGGGAGCCGTTCTGCTCCTGAAAAACTGAAAATCTGCTCCATGAAATTGAGCATCTACTCGGGTGCAACAACACAGATTTCACCAGGGAAATCTCCTCTGAGCGTGGATAGAAAGAGGCAGATTGATGTCTTTGCTGTTCTGCTGTCTTGGCTATTTGCAGGGTAAGCTCATGGAGGCATCAGTCAGTAGACCTGGAGGGTTAGGGTTAGTCAGTCAGTAGACCTGGAGGGTTAGGTTTAGTCAGTCAGTAGACCTGGAGGGTTAGGGTTAGTCAGTCAGTAGACCTGGAGGGTTAGGTTTAGTCAGTCAGTAGACCTGGAGGGTTAGGGTTAGTCAGTCAGTAGACCTGGAGGGTTAGGGTTTGGTTTAGGTTTAGTCAGTCAGTAGACCTGGAGGGTTAGGGTTAGTCAGTCAGTAGACCTGGAGGGTTAGGGTTTGTCAGTCAGTAGACCTGGAGGGTTAGGTTTAGTCAGTCAGTAGACCTGGAGGGTTAGGGTTAGTCAGTCAGTAGACCTGGAGGGTTAGGGTTTGGTTTAGTCAGTCAGTAGACCTGGAGGAGGGTGTCTATTGTTTAAATGCCAGAACATTAGATGATTGTGAGCTACACTACACTGATTTGACCATGTTTGACTGACCTCTGACCTTTGACAACTCTTAGTCAAAGTCAAATTTATTCATATAGCGCTTTTTACAACACGTCGTCACAAATCAGCTTTACAATCACATGGGTCCAGATCCCTAATGAGCAAGCCAGGAGCGACAGTGACATGGAGAATCTCCCTAGGAGGGTTAGGTAGAAACCTCGGGAGGACCAGGACTCCAAAGGGCCCCCATCCTCCTAAGGGCCTGTACAGAAATGTCTCTGGTAGCAGCATGTAAGCAGGATATAAAATCCAGGTTAAATATGTGAACATCAAACAATTTAAACAACCATATATGTAGCTCACGTGGCAGTGGCAGTAGCATGTGGCTCCAGCAGGCTTATCTATAGCAGCAGGGAGGGGCCTGGAAGTGACCACCGTCATGAGGGTCACTGAGACATTGCTTTCCCAAGTCATTATCTCAACTAGAGTGATCACATGACATGGCTGGATGACAGCACCAACATTTCACATTACCAGAAGAAGATTACCACACCTTCATATGTAGAATATTAATTGAAGGCTTGATTAAATAGGCGAGTCTTAAGTCTAGATTTAAAGATTGGAACTGCGTCAGAATCTCGGATTGGAGCTAGAAGACTATTCCGCAACTGATGGGCTTTAAAGAAGCTGTAGTCTTGCTAATTTTTAGAACTAAGATAAATCCTGCAGCAGGCAGGAGGAGGTATAATGCAATGTGTTCACTCAGATATTGTGGAGAAAGACCATTTAATGCCTTATAGGTCAACAGAAGAATTAAAAAATCAATTCGACACTTAGGTGGCCTCCTTGACCCTAATTCTCAGAAAAACTATTGAAAAAAACTCTAATTCATCCAAAACCAATGGTTGAAGAATCCACTTCACCATGTACTCCAGAGCTAAAACCAAACCCAAGTCCCATTAATGACACGTACTCTAATCACAGGGATATTAAAAAACAGCAAAAAATAGAGCAGTGCTTAACGAGCGCTTAACGAGCGTCGGCCTGTGCTTTATTCTCAGTGTCTTTCTCGTCCACATGTACTGTGGTGAGGGATGTCATTGTAAACACCTAACCCCAACACCAGGTATACGTTCAGTCAGCTCTTTGCACCAGTGCACAGATGTTGCCAAGGGCAGGAATAAGGGTGTTTGACTAGGATTAGTTTTTTAACTGAATATCTTTGAATATATGAGAGTACCATTATACAATTTAGAGTATTTCAAGAGTGCAAATAATGTGTTTTCATTTGTTTCATTAGGTGCATGATCTTTTCAAAGAGATGAGTTTTCAGTCAGCATTTCAAGACATTGAGGAACTCTGTGCAGTCACTGGAAGTTCTTCCACAATCTGGGTGCCAGGAGGGAGAGTTTTGGTGTTTGTCTTCCATGAGTCTTGAATGTGGTGAGTGAACCTGCATGGGCAGGAGGGGATTTGACCTTGGTGATCAGGCTTTGACCTTCACCATTGGGCCATCTTTGGCCTTGTATGCAAGCATTAGAATTTTCAGAAAATTTTCATCCTGAAGTGCATAAATACAGTAACAGATGGGTCTCATAAAAAAAGACAACTTTTTGAATTAAGACACAGATTATTTCTCACTTAAGACACAAAAAATTTGTTCAACTGGAACTGACAAAATATTTTCCTTTTACAGTCTTATTACTATAAAGTGTGTGTGTGTTTAGTTCTAGGGGAGAGTTCAAGCCTGTTTGTTTGTGACTGGTGAGTTTGCTCATCAGTAAGCTGCAGTTATTCCAACCCAAGCTATAATTCAGAGTGATTGCATTTGAATACGTTACCATATAGGGACACACACACAGTCACTCTCTCTCTCTCTCTCTCTCTCTCGCGCACACACACACACACACACACACACACACACACACACACACACACACACACACACACACACACACACACACACACACACACACACACAGATTCCTCTGATTAGTACTCATTGGTGATGTCTGCTCAGCTCTAACAGTCATCAAAACCCTTTATGCACAGGAAGGGCAGGAAAACAGCACTAAACCAACTGGGACTGTATGATCATCTAATCTGAGTGGTGAAGCAAGAATGGCCTTACGAATCAGTCCTCCACCAAAACATGACTCTGCAAAACATACCATAAAACATGACTCTGCAAAACATACCATAAAACATGACTCTGCAAAACATACCATAAAACATGACTCTGCAAAACATACTCAGAATAACATAACTAAAAACAATGGAAGCCCATCACAAGATAGCAATCCCCTCCCCTGCCCTATCCTCCCTTCCCCCCTCCCCATCCCCCCCTCTCTCAACTCTCCCTTCCCCCCTCCCCATCCCCCTCTCTCAACTCCTCCCTTCCCCCCTCCCCATCCCCCCCTCTCTCAACTCCTCCCTTGCCCCCTCCCCATCCCCCTCTCTCAACTCCTCCCTTCCCCCCTCCCCATCCCCCTCTCTCAACTCCTCCCTTCCCCCCTCCCCATCCCCCTCTCTCAACTCCTCCCTTCCCCCCTCCCCATCCCCCTCTCTCAACTCCTCCCCTCCCCCCTCCCCATCCCCCTCTCTCAACTCCTCCCTTCCCCCCTCCCCATCCCCCTCTCTCAACTCCTCCCTTCCCCCCTCCCCATCCCCCTCTCTCAACTCCTCCCTTCCCCCCTCCCCATCCCCCTCTCTCAACTCTCCCCTCCCCCCTCCCCATCCCCCTCTCTCAACTCCTCCCTTGCCCCCTCCCCATCCCCCTCTCTCAACTCCTCCCTTCCCCCCTCCCCATCCCCCTCTCTCAACTCCCCCCTCCCCATCCCCCTCTCTCAACTCTCCCCTCCCCCCTCCCCATCCCCCTCTCTCAACTCCTCCCTTGCCCCCTCCCCATCCCCCTCTCTCAACTCCTCCCTTGCCCCCTCCCCATCCCCCTCTCTCAACTCCTCCCTTCCCCCCTCCCCATCCCCCTCTCTCAACTCCTCCCTTCCCCCCTCCCCATCCCCCTCTCTCAACTCCTCCCTTCCCCCCTCCCCATCCCCCCCTCTCAACTCTCCCCTCCCCCCTCCCCATCCCCCTCTCTCAACTCCTCCCTTCCCCCCTCCCCATCCCCCTCTCTCAACTCCTCCCTTCCCCCCTCCCCATCCCCCTCTCTCAACTCCTCCCTTCCCCCCTCCCCATCCCCCTCTCTCAACTCCTCCCTTCCCCCCTCCCCATCCCCCTCTCTCAACTCTCCCCTCCCCCCTCCCCCTCCCCCTCTCTCAACTCCTCCCTTCCCCCCTCCCCCTCCCCCTCTCTCAACTCCTCCCTTCCCCCCTCCCCCCCTTCTTTCCTCATCTGGGTCATGTTTAAATTCTGGATCACTAAGCCATTCCAGGGACAATGTCTGCAGTTCTGCATGGCTAATGATGACAGAGGAACGCTGGATATCATATGTTAATTGTGCTTAATTTGGCACTTAAATGTTTTACTACCACTGTTACAGCATAACTGTATAATCACTTACAGGGTAAAATACTGATGGACAGTGTGTAACCATGCAATGGTCTGCAGTCACATAATGGGAAAACAGAACAGATACATAAAGTGAGTATAGTGTGAGTATAGAGTGAAAATAAGAGTGTGGATTGTCACAATTTACATGGTTAAAGATTTAGACAGAGTGGTTGTATGGTTGTAACAGAGTGGTTGTATGTAATCTCTGTTGCTGTAACAATTATGTTTGTAATTATTTTGACTGGGCATAAATAACTTTTAACAGAGTAAAATAAATTGCCCAATCAGGACTTTTGTGTGCATGGTGTCTAGGTGTAATGTAGGCAGATACAGCCATGCTTGCTTTCTCATTGGTCAGACCTTAAGTGTGAGGCCCTGGTGGTCTGTTCAATCCAACAACACAATTATAAAGTGACGTTTTGATGTTTGGACATCCTGTGTGACCAATGTCAAGAGAAAACTAGGCCACGCTGCTCCTTCCTATGCATGAACACTTGGCTACAGTAGCTACATTAGCTATTAGTGCTGGCTAACTTTCAGCGTGAATTCAAAATGGCAGCAGTAGATATGATCGATTTGATGGCTAATTTATTACCTTTATTATTCATTAGATTTTTAATTTATTAGCTTTGGCTTTTCTGTGACAGACTTTCAGTGAAAAGCAACAAATTGTACAGAAATGGTAGATAATTCTAGTGTTCTAATAAGAATAATAATCTTTATTTGTATAGCACCTTTTATAGAAACATGCAACTAAAAAAATTATATCTAGATTTTATCTTTATTGTAGTCTGTTGTTGATCGATTTCTTTGGAGCATTTTGAAGTGACAGCTCTATATTTCAGATTCGGGTTGACATAGTGGATGAAGGTGTGTGTGTGTGGTGGTGACATAGTGAGTGTAATCTGTATTGATCCCAACTCCTGTCATTTTGTATTGTCAATATACAGTATAAAAACCTAAAACATTTTAAGCATGCAAATGATTTATGCATGCATAACTATGCTATCATATTAAGGAACGTTTCTCCGCCCCAAAATGTTGATTTATTCAGCTTTATAAATCTCATTATGCCCACTTTTGGAATGACTACATAGTTTGTGAGATCTTTATTATTGACCAAACTGAAGGCATAGATTAAATAGTCATTTGTTAGTTAGTTTAAACTTAATAATTGATAAGTTTATCTCACGGTGAAGAATTATGCCCTATGTTCAACTTAGCCAAATTCCACCAAAAGAACATTCAGATGAAAAACCACAACATGTTCCTGTACCATTAATGCACAGGAAGCCCTCTCACCCCTCTCACCCCTCCCTCTCACCCCTCTCACCCCTCCCACCCCTCCCTCTCACCCCTCTCACCCGAGGACTGCGCTTCCAAACCCTCATACTTCATGGACATTTTACATTCTGCAGAGCACTATCTGATGGATTTAATTCTGCCCACGTGGGGGTGTGAATGATTTCTCAATATTCTGAAATGAAAGCAGTGGAGGTGGTGAGAGCAGGCTGGGGTGCTAAAATCCAATGTGGCGGGGGGGGGGGGGGGGGGGGGGAGTCGGAGACATGGGGCGTGTGGGACGTGAGACACGCAGGGCATGAGACGTGGGGCGTGGAGGGTGTGGGGCATGGAGGGTGTGGGTGGTGTAGGGCATGGGGCGTCAGACATGTGGGGCATGGAGGGTGTGGGTGGTGTAGGGCATGGGGCGTCAGACATGTAGGGCATGGAGGGTGTGGGTGGTGTAGGGCATGGGGCGTTGGGGGTGTGAGGCGTGGGAGATGTGGGGCGTGGTGTTGGGCGTGGGCGACATGGGGCATGGGGGACTGCATTTCTGATTAGGAAGAAACAAGCTTCCAAATATCAGATTAACTGGTCTGAATTAATGAAGGCATTGCACACAAAAATCAGTGAATGAAGAACTGTGTCTAGATGTGTGGAGAAGTCCTTCCATCAGAAACCTCCAGCTTGTTCTTATTCATTTACCATACCTACCTGAACCCTAATGGTGGAGATCATCCATGTCTATTGGATCACTATTCCAGAGAAACAAAAAATGAGAAGGTAGCTGTCTTTCAGAGGTGACGTCACACTTTAAATGGTTTGAAGAACAAAGTCCACAGCTGAGAGAGTTGAAACACATCAGAGGAGAAAGCTGCGGACCCATAACAGGTTAGGAGCACACCACATTTAAGGATTAGTGCCAGTTCCTTGCTTTGACCTAAGCTGTCGTGGTCTGAGAATGTTTTCACTACAAGCCATTGCAGGTGGTCCTAACATGCGTTGTCACGAATCCTAGATGTAATCTGGCCTTTACTGATCCATGTCAGTCTTTCAGTAAAGGCCGGATCTCTCTGTAATCAAAGCGGATACCACATCCCAGACTTCCTCCTCGTGGCTTAGCTTAGCGCCATGTGTGCACTGTCTGCACGCTAAGCTCTCTTCTTCTCAAATAGCCCTTAATAACCAACAGAATAAATAAATTATTCTGCCTCCTTAGCCAGATGGAGCAATTGTGCTCAGAAAATTCTAGAATGTCAAATGAATTTCTGCTCAGCCCACATACTGAGGCTTCTAGAGCTCTGAATTTCCTCCTTTGCAGACCAGTCTGGCACAGCCATGGAAGACATGCTTATTATAAGCCGTGCAATTGCTCATTGACTTCATCCAAGAAATCCTGTGAATGACAGCCGCCTATTCGCCCGTTTGGTGTTGGTGACATGTTGGTGATCTGAAAATAAAAGGAGCAGACTTCCTCCTGTGAATCCTGAGGGACGGCAGCCATGTCTAAACGCTGACAGACTGCCAAGCAGACGCTGAGCCCAACACACCAATCCTCCTGGCCTGTAATACTGCTCAGTATTAACACAGCGTTCTCGAGGGGCCTGGCCCCCTCCCCGTCACCCACATCCACCATCACATCAGCTGTTGTTCTAAAACTGGAGTTTTGTGCAGGTGTCGATACAGACCGGCCTAGGAGGGGGTCGCTAGTTTAAATGAGCCAGAAATGTTCTGCAATTTGGCATCAACATTGTAGACTGAAAAAAACTGAGAAACACCTTTTCTTTAAAAATAAAATCGTGCTCACCCTGTTTCTAAGGTTATATAGTAAGTGGGTTTGAAAACTAAGGAACAGGAAAAATAGCAATGTAACTCCTTTTAGTCCTGCCTTAGATAATACCTTATACTGCCAGAGGTTTGCCAAGTGCAGCCTTTGATGGAAAAAAAAGGAAGTGTATGTGTGTGTGTGTGTGTGTGTGTGTGTGTGTGTGTGTGTGTGTGTGTATTATACACACACACACTTCCTTTTTTTTCCCCACACACACTTAATTATTATACACACATACTTAAGTATATAGAATTATAGGGAATGTATAAACAAATTTGCTAAACATATTTTGCCTTCATGAAAAATAAAGCAGGAAAACTGACATTTCCTGAACCTCAACATGATAAATCTGTCTTTCCTCTATGGTCAGACTCCGATGTTCAGTGATTATCAGACCAGCTATCTCCACCGACTCCTGTGGCGTCCGCGTCCATAACGAAGGTTAGAACCAAGGACACACCCAGCCTGAGCACATAAACCCTTCACTCTGTCCTCCAACCCTGCAGTGCTAGTCCATCTAATTTGGTCTTACAGAATCTTTGTACTTTGCACTGTGTTCCGTTAATGTCGTTAATTTGCCCCTGCTGTTTTTCAATTTAAATTATATGCATAATTAAATCATTTTAATTTCCATTTCAATTTAAATAAACAGCACATTGAGCTGTCAGTTTGACGAACTGGCTTCAAGCTACATGTCACAATTGCCCCCTCCCTGGCATCGTGGTTCCCACGGCGACGCATAGTTTTCTTCCTTGTATTGTTCCCGTGTGCTTGTTTTGGTTTCATTCCCGGTCAGTAATTATTTTTTCCCGTTTCACCTCGTTATGATTTTACTGATTGTATATTTAAGCCTGAAGTTTTCCTGAGTTCCCTGTTAGTTATTATATAGCTGTTTCTCTCACTTCAACGTTTGATTGGGCTGTAGCTCGTGTTATGACTATAGTTACGTGTTCTGTGTACGTTTCGTGTGACCCTAACCCCTAACCTCTCTGTTGTAGTTCTCTTCTGTTCTCCGGTGTCTTCATTCCTCTCCTGCACATGGGCAGTGCCTCTTAGCAATCACTACACAACCTTGTTTTCTATATTTTGTGCTTATTTTGTTCTGCATTAATTTCATATTTCATATATACTCTTCAACATGCTTAATCTCAGTATATGATTTATACTGGGTTGGTGAACCTTTGTTAGAATTATAATTAAAATAAACTGATTCTGTATATATTGAGTATTCAAGCATGTTTTAAACTAATATCTTTCTGCATCACATGGCTGATGGACAATTGTTTCAATACCACATTACAACACACATTACTGTACTAAAGGCATCACGAAAGGTTAAACTTTGTACATTCATATTTGTCCTATTAACAATATCAGTGAACTCTTGAAGAATAATTCCAAACCAGGGTTAGGCTTAACCATTAGTCTATTAATACCGTTAATGCATTACCTTTTGAAACAGAAAATATCATTTCTATATAACTCTACCTTTTACCCTAACCTTTCCCTTTGAGGTGTGACTATCCAGCCCAACCTTGGGAGTGATGGCGGTGTCCTAAAGAGAACAGAGCCATGTAGGCAGACTGCCACCATGTGGTCCCACTGTCATCAGTTGTGACAGCCTCAGCACAAAGGAAAACTGATCTCAGTTCAGTGCACATTTAGAGTATGCAGCAATCAGTGGATCAAATAAAAATACAACAAATCTGTTCACTGATCCAGAACCAGGTTAACAAATTGAATCAGTCCTAGTCAAAACTTGAAATAAAAGCAGCAGCTATCATGAAGGGTGAGAATTAATCAGAAATGATTTAAATGCCAAACAGGATGAGTTTTTCGTATTTGTAATGTACAAGGGAAAAGGAATATCACAGCAGTGCTAACCAAATGGAAGAAAAAGAATAAAGTTTCCTTCCAGAGTGTCCTGAGGCAGGATGGGAGATAACAGACTGCTGTTGAGAGGAAGAGGAGGAAGACTCCCTGAACTTTCCTTCATGGCAGATGAGCAGCTCTGTGGTCTGCATTGTCTTCTAATGCTAAGAGCACATTTCCCAAATCTCACTTGTTAACACCCATTTCCTAACCCCTAACCCAAACCCTTAAACCAAACCCCTAACCCCTAACCCAAACCCTAAGCGCACATGGCCCAACTGTAACCGAACCCTAACGGCCTGCTCATTCATAATTTACCCAGAAAGCTGAAGACCAACCCTAACGCTCCCGGCAGCTGCATGTTTGCAGGTCGAAACATTTTAGAAATGAGCGCAGACCGATTCATCTGATTAATGCCTTTTATTTTAATATCTGCAGTTCCTGCAAATTCTATTCTGGCTGGCATCAGAAATATCCACCACTGTAAATTGTTGTAAAAACCATTTTACAAACTTTTTGTATTTTGTATTACTAAGCTGAGTGGTTGGCCAGTACAGACGGTATGAAAGCGTGAGGTGCTGGGCGTGGGTCTCCCCTGTCATCTGTAGATAATAGAGGACTTATATCTGTTGAAGGATTCAGGAGCACCTTGTGTGAATAATGAGTTACCGGATGATATCTAAAATTAATAGTGACATTAATGCAAAAACTTAAAGATAGCCATCACTGTATGCTAGTTTCCACCCCTTCAAATGACACATAGGTAGCTAGCTAGGATTTGGGTAAGGACTAGGATTAGGACCAAGTCTAAGAGTTAGGATTAGGGTTAGTTCCCTGAGGCATTATGCAATTATTATCTGGGCTAATGTTTTAAAAGTCCATAAAAACCAGATACAATCGAGCTAAGAAACCTAAAATAGCTTATAGAAACTTAAAAACAACAAAAGCCAAGAAAATTTAAAACAAAATAAAAAAAATAAGCAAAATATCCTGGGGTGAGGGCCAATACCAACGACAACACGAATTTCATGTAACTATTTGGACCCATGAAGAACCAAATATAAATTTCAGGTTAACTGCAGAGTGTTGACCTCTAGTTTGCCAGAACACGAGAATCATAGGATTTAAATAAAATAAAAAAAAAAGAGTTTTTCAATATATTCCCAAGGCAAACTGCTACTTGGCTAATTTCTCATGTTTTTGGCAAACACACACACACACACACACACACACACACACACACACAAACTGTTTCACAGTAAAACAGGCACATATACACACACACTCACACACATGAATAGCCCTGTACTGCCATCTGGTGGAAACAATAACAAACATCTAGGATTAAACCATTAATTTAAAATGACTAATTTAGAAATGTGGAAACTGCTAATGCCATTTTCAAAGTTGAATATAACTGGGTAATTCATTCTTTAGCAGGATGCAACTATGACCAAAAAACATGTATATCGGAGATGAACAGTACTGAAGGTTTTAATTGGTCATTTTTTTTAAATATTGTTTTTCTCCAAGTTATTACTTTGCCCTTTGCTTCATTTTATAGAAAATTCAAAAATGAAAAAAAGGAGTTTTACAAACATTTACAAATACAGAAACTTATGGGTGTTTATCCATAAAGTAAGAGAGATACTGAGGGCAGAGGTGGTGTTGAATTTAACATTTAACAAAACAAAGCCCACTCCAACTCCACCCCACCCCCTCCTTCCTGTACTTCACAAGTTACTTCCTATAACTGGGATATTGTTCAAGCCTCAAAATTTCTGCTCCCTGCTGCAAAATGGCCACCGTGACAAACCTGAGCCTGAAGACGATGTCTTCGGAGACCAGGAGGAAGAACGGCAGAGGAGTTTCAGAATCAGTTCCACGGGTCTGAACCTCAGCAACACAGACCTCACACAGAGCGAACTCCAACAGCAGGTGACCATCCGTGGCTTCCCGACCAGCACCATGTTTACGGCCGCACATTATATAAAATAAACATCGACAGAAGTGTCTGTTTTCACTAGAGTTCGCGTGTGTATCCCAGACGCACTCAGGAGCCTTAGGGCGTTACTGTGTGAGCAGACCGAGGGCTAAGGCAGGCCGTTAGCTGATGATCCTGACTGAGCAGACTGGACGTTGAAGTGCTATTTGAGGCGGAGCAGGTCCAGTTGGTCCTGATACTCAGTGAAGAGTCTTTGGAAACGCAGGTTCTGTCCCACCACAGGCAGAACCTCCATCAGCAGATCCCTCTTCCTCAGACCCTGGTTCATCAACCAAGCACATATGCACACACATCAAAACACATGGAAATGCACACACACACATACGCGCACGCACACACAACGCATCTCTAATTATTTGATGTACCTTTAACAGGTATCTAATGATTTACCTAACTACTCCAAAGAGAGTAAATGTGATTTCATTTTCTTTTTGAGGGTTGACAGGCCTAGGGTCAAGGGTCAGGACTCACCAGGACTTTCGGCTCCCAAGAAGTGCTACTGGACTTGTGCACCGGTCCTAGTAAATCCTTACACAACTCCCGTAAGCGCTGCTCATAACCTACACGCACACACACACACACACACACACACCTCACGTAAGTACTGCTCTTAATCCACACGCGCACACACACACACACACGCGCGCACACACACACACACACACACGCGCGCACACACGACTGCAAACATGTGTCCATGGCTGGACGTGTCCTCACCCTCGCTGACCAGGAAGCGTGTGTATATGAGCAGCCAATGGCGGTACTCGCTAGCAGACAGGAGGAGCAGGCAGGAACACAGCTGGTTCTCCAGGAAGGCCAGAGTTACGCCCTGCTGCAGGTGGTGAGGCGCAGAAGACAGACGAGAAGCCAGCCGGCCCGCGCTGAGGACCACCGAGCATGAGACGGGAAGAGCAAGTGTGAGAGCGCATTCAAACATTCAAACGGTTCCTCGTCTTTTACACTTGGACACAGCAAGTTCTCCAAGAGCTTTGGTGTTCTTCTACAGCTTCATGCTGTGCTTACAGTCCAGTGGGTGCAGTTCGACCCTTCACCCATCCTGAAGACACAGAGGCCCTAGCTCAGACCGCGCCCCCCTACCTCAGACCACGCCCCCCTACCTCAGACCACGCCCCTGTGTAGTGGCCAGAGGCCCCGTGACCCCCAAGGCACTCTGGGAAGAGACGCAGTTCCTGAAGTCAGCACACTGCACCAGCGAGTCCTGCTTATCCACGATGAGATTCCTGAAACAGAAAGAGACCGACGGCATGAGACCACAATAATGTCAGAGCTACACCCAGGCTCACATTATAGGCTGCCACACCTTATAGGCTGCCACACCTTTTACAGTACTGTAGGTACGGTCATAAATTTACTTTTAGCACCACAAATGAACTGATTCACCTTCACACATGTAACTGAATTTAGTGCTCACAGCTTCGTTTCATTAGACACACCCAATGCCAACCAGCATATAAAATCTAGTCAGTTTGTGGAATTCCTGCCCTGGTCAACTGGAAGTATCTGGGAGCCCAAATCCCCTCACAGACACAGACAGGCGTTGCTCGGTGATGTAGTGCATAGAAACCACCTCTTCATTTGCATAACTAACTCACGCAGAGCTCCACAGTGTATCTGTAAGCAACGCACGCAACCGTGCATGAAACGGTGCCAAAATGCCTCGGATCACTGTGTACTGGGTCAAGTGCTGCCTAGAGTGTCTAGCACGTCCAGTCCAGACCACTAGACCAGTGGAAATGTTCTGTCTGGAGTGAGGAACGCTCTGTTGTCAGAACAGGCAATGTATGAGAGAGAGTTAGATTTGGGTCACTGCAAACACGGAACAGGTGAACAGGACAAGACTGGTGCCTTCTGGACTGAGGTACTGACAGACACGCTTGACTTAGCGTTTGGGTTTGCTGACTAAACTACCCTTAATCCCTTTATCACTGGGAAACTCACTGACTATAAAAGTATCTTGAGTAAGGTTTTGGCATGAGGTACAGTGACCGACTGTAGCACAGTAAAGTACAGACATGGTCAAGGTACAATCTACTCAGGGTGAAGGAAGAATGAAGTTCTCACCACGTCTCCATAGAAGGACTGAAGCAGTAGAATTTCCCACTGGACAGGCCCACGATTGGAACACCCTGCTCAGTCAACATGCACTGGTGGACCGTAGCTTCTGTTCCTGGGGAGGGAAAAGGCAGAGACAACCAGAGAAATAATGTTGAATAATTTAATCTGATTATTTGTTGAGTGTTAGAGCAGACAAATCACCTGATATTAAGGGAAAACATATTTTTGCTTAAAGACCATGTTTAAAAAACACTTCAAAATGCACAATGTTACCTGACAAGATTGAGTTCAGAGATTCGTTTCTGACCAGAGCGACCTGTTTCTGAACATCCCTGCATACGAAAAGAAATTAACACGCTGAACATTTTCATAAAGCAAAATCTTACGGACACATACGATAAAAGAGGACATGGATCCTCATCTAGTGTTTACAGTATTGAGTAATACAGTAAGACTGCACTAACCCTAGTGTTTACAGTAATACAGTAAGACAACCCTAACCCTAGTGTTTACAGTAATACAGTAAGACAACCCTAACCCTAGTGTTTACAGTAATACAGTAATGCGACCCCAACCCTAGTGTTTACAGTAATACAGTAAGACTGCACTAACCCTAGTGTTTACAGTAATACAGTAAGACGACCCTAACCCTAGTGTTTACAGTAATACAGTAATGCGACCCCAACCCTAGTGTTTACAGTAATACAGTAATGCGACCCTAACCCTAGTGTTTACAGTAATACAGTAAGACGACCCTAACCCTAGTGTTTACAGTAATACAGTAAGACGACCCTAACCCTAGTGTTTACAGTAATACAGTAAGACGACTCTAACCCTAGTGTTTACAGTATTCAGTAATACAGTAAGACTGCACTAACCCTAGTGTTTACAGTAATACAGTAAGACGACCCTAACCCTAGTGTTTACAGTAATACAGTAATGCGACCCCAACCCTAGTGTTTACAGTAATACAGTAATGCGACCCTAACCCTAGTGTTTACAGTAATACAGTAAGACGACCCTAACCCTAGTGTTTACAGTAATACAGTAAGACGACTCTAACCCTAGTGTTTACAGTAATACAGTAAGATGACCCTA
>NC_135213.1:33903324-33958324 GCF_052324685.1 Brachyhypopomus gauderio | reverse complement strand
AAGCAACCCCAGTGTGAGAGGGCATATGCAGAGGATGTGGGGATGTTTTGAAACCCAACATCTAGACCAACTCTGGACAACACGGCCGTACACGAGGGGGACCAAGAAAGACCAGAAGAACACAAGAGGAGCCGAACATCAACTAATGGTGGACAAAACTGTGACAGACCAACCTGTGCCATGTACATATGGATCCTGTATAACCATCACAATTCCAAGATGCTTCATCAAGAACTCAGTGGGGCTATAAAAGAACCTTCAGAGCTTCAATTACCATCGATTGTGGGATTTACCAAGGAGATGCCCTGCTTCTGTCCTGCTGCTTGTCCTGCACAGGCCTGAAACCCCTCACTGACATCACCAAGAGTGCTCGGATTAGCCCCTAAACCCTAACAACAGGGTGCAAGCAGGAAGACCGTACATGGAACACCATAAACAAATGGCTGAAATGTATAGAAACATCTGTCTAAGGTGTGGGCTGCAAGTTCCAAGGTCAAGTGGTGTACGACCTTGAAGGTGGCACAGAATCACCAAGCCAAGATCCAGTATGATCTCCACATACAGACTGATGCAGTGGCAATGTGTGAACCACCATAGAACAAACACGAAAATCCGGAGAAATGACAAGGGCTTAGAGAAGACCTAGCACAGATATGGAAGATGAAGGCAACAGTGGTTTCCACAGTAATCCAAGCACTAGGGACTATGAGCCCCAAACAGAAGAATGACTCCAGTAGATCTCAGGAACAAAATCAGGAGATCTCAGCCCCAAAGACTGCAGTCATGCTACTACGATGAACAGCCTAGATGCTATGAGGGACCTTCAATCTCCAAGAGCGTCAGTAGAAGATGTGAGCTTGAAGGACAAACACTGGGAGCAGGATGAGTGGGGAATTTATTATAAACCTATACAAACACACGCAAAACGTGACAAATCCTTCACTCTGACGGTCTGAACGTTTTCAACACAATCAGTAAGCGCTTGTGTCCGTGATGTACAGTTGAATTATCTTCAACAGTGAAGCTTCAGGAAGAATGGGTCAATTGTTGAATACAAATGGATATATTATTTTAGTTTGTTATTTTAGTGGCTGTCAATTCACAAGCAGTACGTCTAAAAAAAAATCAATATAACAGGATCAATAAAGAATTCATATTGAGAGTGTAAGAATCAAACACATTCAAAAATGTAGAACTGAAGTTTAATGTCAACTAATTTATTAAAAACAACTTTTCAGCCTGGAGTGTGTGTGAGTGAGTGAGTGAGTGAGTGAGTGAGTGAGTGAGTGAGTGTGTGCGCGTGTGAGTGTGTGTGTGTGTGTGTGTGTTCTTACCCAGTGTCCAGC
Organism: Brachyhypopomus gauderio; assembly: GCF_052324685.1. NCBI lineage: Eukaryota > Metazoa > Chordata > Actinopteri > Gymnotiformes > Hypopomidae > Brachyhypopomus > Brachyhypopomus gauderio. The sequence continues at coordinate 33,956,978 of NC_135213.1, read as the reverse complement.
TGTGCGATACAGAGTGGTGTAATTCTCCTCCTACCGTCTGCTGTTCTGGTCTCCACCTGCTTCTTCAAAAGATTCTGTTAAGAGATCACGTGAGTTACAATGACGTCTCAAGACTAGAGATTATTAAATACATTATTCCCAACAGGAAAATAAGTACAAACTGAAGTGTAATTACAAAACAACGTTATTAGAAGTTGAACATTGTGTAGTGGAGTGATGATGCAGGGGTTGGGGTGACCCACGCCACCGTCATCACCTTCCGGATATCTTCCAGAGATTCTCCGTTGACCACATTGGCAAGTTTGGGTGTGTGGTTGTCAGGGCTGGTTGTCTGGGCAACAATGGCGCTGTGAGCCGCCTGTCGCTCCTGCTGGTACTTCAGCATCTCCGGGTTTTCGATGACGGTTGTGGAGAGCTGAGTCTCCATGGTGACGGCCAGGCTCTTTCCATAGATGTTCTGGTGAATGGCGTTCTATGGGGGTATGTTGAAGGACACGTTCACTCAAGAGCTCTTTAGGTCATGTTCAAGAACAGCGTTAAAACTCTTAGCATCCAATTATTGTTATGAATCGTGATTATTGTCATGCAGTACCTTCTCCTCCTCGTTCAGGGGGTCTCCCAGCTCATCTTGAGAAAAGTCCAAAAAGGCCACAGTACCGTCCATGGAGCATATCAGCAGACCCAGGCCGTTCAGAGTCCTACAGGACAAGAAGGCCACCTCAGACTTCCCAAAACAACATTCCCAAATCTGCGGCCAAACATTGTGTTTCTCAAAGCAATCGATCGCTGTGCTCATGGATGCACTGGCCATTTACTATTTCTGCATGTTTATTTAAACAGGGTATATAGAGATTCTTAAGTTGAATTTAATACATTTTTAATACCTACAAAATATTTTTTAATACCAGCATGACTTAAAGCGGTGACTGAAGTGGCCTCTCGGTTGTTGCTAACCACTGGCCTAAGCCAGTCTTTAAATAGGCATGAAAATGGGGGTTATGACAGGTGACAGCACGGGGATACAGCGATTACCATTACGCAAGGGCATAGGAGTGGGTTTGACATGGGGGGAACGACACATATTTGCTATCAAATCAAAGCCCATCCTATCCTCTAAAATATTAATATAAACTGATTAACTACCTTACCTACAGTGGAATCACTGTATGTATAGTGACATAGAACATTTGTGGAATTACGGTAAATTGCAAATAAATAAATAAACAAACAAAATATAACATTTTCTGTACTTATGTTTATTATTAGATAAGTCCAAATTAAAGGATTAAAGGATAGTTTATAAAGGACACTTTATAAACTAAACAAGATACTCAATAATACATGATACTGTTGTCCACAAACTTTAAATAAATTGTGCATACAATGTATGGATTATATTCAGATATAACCAAAAAACTTCTCTCTGCCTCAGAGGATGAAACATGGACTACTAAAAGCAACCTGACCAGAGCTTCCACTTGCCCAAATAATCCATGTACCTCTGAAGGCAAAGCACAAATGATCTCTGCAGCTTCTGCACTGTTACTGTATCTTTGTACCAGTACTCTCCTAATAAGGTGATGCATAATATTTAAAATAATATAACAGGATTGATTATTATTATTATTATTATTATTATTATTATGTCTTAACTCTGTTGTATACTTATACTATTTCCACCCTTTTTTTAACTCAGGAGTGTTGTCCTGTGGTTTGATTTTTTCTTTGGTGGCATGCTGAAATGAAATGACAAAACATTTATGTTAAGGTTTCCTGACTAGAGAAAGTTATGTAGAGAGTAATGTAACTTTACGTTTGAGAGAGCTTTCTGACAAGCGTTAATATAAACGTTAGCTAACCCAAACCCTCCTAGTCTATTACCATAACAGCACATTACAATAAAGCTATTTTATTGACATATATATGGCCATATGGTTGGCTCTTCATTGCTCTTATCACTGACCTCGCGTTTAACGCTGGCGCAAACTACCCACCGCTGCAGCGAGGCGAGAGCTCAGGGGTCAGTGACGCTATGAGTGTGGGATATTTCTGAACATCTCAACACAAGCCTTAAGAAAGCGAAAGACCCAGAGAGCACCTGACAAGTTTCTAACAACAAACACAGCGCGTGAATCACGAACGCTGCCAAAACGCGCTTTTAGAAAAAGGGTTTTTAAACAGTTTCCGCTTTTTCTTTGGTTTAATTTTTGGGTGGGACAAATCTACCTGTTTCTGATATTGGGTGGCCAACTGTGCCATTGAAATAGCTGATTTCGGGAAGTGCTCTGTTTGCTTATTAAGTCAATATGATAATTAAAATATATAAAAATAGATGTAAATCTCCAGAACCACCCCGCACCACAAAAAAGTCCTCGGATCTAAACGATTCGCGTAGGTCACCCTTTTCAACTTCAAAACGGCGAATTTCGCCGAAAGGTGAAAAATTTTTATGCCTGTTTAAATCTTGGGTCGTCAAGCCAGACGTCGGTAAACTTGCAATTTCCCAGTGTTTCGCTAAACAGGTTTGGCGGCAAATACCTCGTCAGATGAAGTTTAATATTTTTTAATGGCCTTAATTTTGGCCAACTAAATTTACTACCTTTTAATACTTTTTACAACCCCGCGGACACCCTGTTTAAATGAATAGTTGTAATGCAGTGAAGACTGCTGAACACAACCATCCAGTGTTAACCCTAACCCCAATTTTTTTTTTCCATCTTAATAAATTGATTAAATTTGATGTACTATTTGTATACTTATGTCAATCCCTGTATCACATGCTCGGCTACATTGAAAATGAGGGTAACCCTCAATGTACCTTCGAGTCAAAATAAAGGTTGAATGAATGAACTCAATGCATTAGGATACATAGAGCTCTGTATTTGATCAGGTAGTCTTGGTTAACCCTAACATTAACCCTAAACACACAGGTATTAGCACAAATACAACTTTTACTCAATAACATAGACAGGTAACATAGCCAATATATGGCAAAAAAGACATTTCTTACCATGTAATATCCATGATGGACTTATCAAAGAGATCATGGATGACCACTAGAGGGCGCTTTAATGAGGTGAGCTAAAAATTAAGCACAGCATTAAAACAAATTCTACAATTTCAGCTTCAGTATAGCAAGTTACTGAGAGTATGTAAATGTTAAAAGTTGCTTGAGTGTGTTAAGTAATCCAAACTAGTTCTGAGTATGTTAGACAAGTAATCTTTACTAAGCCTTTTCTGCTGCAGTAAAAAGCATAAACATGTCTCATGATAACATGTGAGACGAGGGTACGGGGGGCATGTCAGACACAGCGTGAGCCGGACAGGGGGCGTGTCAGACACAGCGTGAGCGGGACAGGGGGCATGTCTTACCCAGACAGAGAGTGAGTGGGACAGGGGGCGTGTCTTACCCAGACACAGAGTGAGCGGGACAGGGGGCGTGTCTTACCCAGACACAGAGTGTGCGGGACAGGGGGCGTGTCTTACCCAGACACAGAGTGTGCGGGACAGGGGGCGTGTCTTACCCAGACAGAGTGTGAGTGTGACAGGGGGCGTGTCTTACCCAGACAGAGTGTGAGCGTGACAGGGGGCGTGTCTTACCCAGACAGAGTGTGAGCGTGACAGGGGGCGTGTCTTACCCAGACAGAGTGTGAGCGGGACAGGGGGCGTGTCTTACCCAGACAGAGAGTGAGCGGTCTTTACTGCCCACTGCACAGCAGCAGTAGGGGCAGCTGGGTTTGGGGGCGTTTCCATTCCTGTGCTTCTTCTTGAAGATCTTTGGATTGAATTTCTACACAGAAGAAAAGACTCCAGTGTAACTCTGTGTGTAACTCATACTGAACGATCAACTACCTGGAGTTAAAAAACAAAAATACATCTCTCTGTAAATACATCTCTAAAACGCTACATACCACTACAGTGACCGCCTTGCGATGCCCAACAAAGTCCATGTTGGTCTTCCAGCCATCACGCTCGATGATCTGAGCTGTGGGGCCCGAGTTGTTCATGGCGTGAGCAGACACAACGTACTGACCGTCAGGAGACCAACTCAGTCGCAGCACATGGGTGGTACCACCACACTGTATACACCAGCACAGTGGGGAAAGAGGGAAAAAGAAACAGATGGAGGGAGAGAGGGTGAGAGATGGAGAGTGAGATGGAGGAAGGAAGAGAGAGAGATTGAGAGAGAGAGAGAGAGAGAGAGAAAGCATGAGTGCACAACAGCATAATTTTTATCACGTTTCAGACAGTAGTGGGTTAGGGTTAACCCTAGACAGTAGTGGGTTAGGGTTAACCCTAGACAGTAGTGGGTACCCTGACCCTAAACAGTAGTGGGTACCATGACCCTAGACAGTAGTGGGTTAGGGTTAACCCTAGACAGTAGTGGGTACCCTGACCCTAAACAGTAGTGGGTACCATGACCCTAAACAGTAGTGGGTACCATGACCCTAGACAGTAGTGGGTACCCTGACCCTAGACAGTAGTGGGTACCCTGACCCTAGACAGTAGTGGGTACCCTGACCCTAGACACTAATGGCACATTTCCACTAGGGCCTGCTTGGTGCGGTACGGTTTGATATGGATCGATTCGCAACGGAGCGGTACGGTCGCGTTGTATTTCCATTACAATGGTGGACCACCACAATGTGGGTGGAGTCGCTGTTGGCGCGCGGGTTGTAGTGTCGTGACATCATTTGTATGCGTCCACAACACCGTACAACAATGGACGAGATGGCGATAGCGGAGGAGTCGCTCTCCTGTGACGCATCCTGTGACGCATCCTGTGACGACACTCCCTGGCCAATCAGTGTCATGCTGTTCCTCCACGTCACAGAAGTGGTCCGCTTTGGAACGGTTAGAACCTCGAGCGAGTAGGTATGAAAAAAGTACCTGAAGGTATCGGCAAACTTGTACCTGGTACTAATGGAAACGCTCACAAACCGTCGCGAATCGAACCATACCGCGCCAAGCAGGCCCGTGTGGAAATGCGCCATAATGCTTTGTAAATGCATTTAGTAAGATTAGCTTTGCTAAACGTATTTGATTTAGAAGTGCTGGGGAGAAGACCACCATAGAGGTGTTGGTGTTAGTGTGTTAAGGTTCAATTGAAAGCAAGCTTACTCAAATGGGAAATGTACTTTAGACAGACAACCTGAGGCAAACCATCTAAAAATTTGTTGTTATTATGAGGTATATTGTCATGTCACAGAGCCTCTAAAATCCAGTGGAATGGGACAGTGCTCACCTCATTGAAAGGTTTGGTAATGTTGGTCTCTAGCTGCCAGTCCATGGTCCTCCACACCTTCAGACTGTGGTCATCAGCTTGTGACGCGATGTATTTGCCCACAGGGTCCCACGTGAGGCCCTTGACCAGTCCTGTGTGACCTTTCAGAGTGGTCACAATCTCTACGGTAGACAACACACACGCAGTCATGCATATGCAATAAACTAATGTTCCCTGGCAAGAACCAAAACACTTTGGTTTATGTAGTTCTTGTGGCACAACTCCAAACCCAGGTGAGCTTACCTGGGAATTTCCGAGCATTCCAAATAACAATGGTGTTGTCCACGCTACAGGAGGCCAGCCACACGTCATGGGGAGACCACGCTACATCCATCACATCTATATATAGAATGTCACACACACAAACACACAATAGAAAGTCATTCACCAATCTAAGTCATTAAATTCAAACATCTGTCTCCTAAAGCATACATGCACAAAATCATGATGTGCGAAAACATACAGAACACAGCTGCACTGTATTTTAAAAGTTAAACCAAAGTTCAAAATAAACAAAAACCTGAGCAAAAATAATCAACAACATGTATCAACGTGAGAGCAAACAGCCACTCCCTCTCACCTCCTGTGTGGTTTCTCAGAATGGTCACACATCTCCACTGCTCCACGTTAGCAAGCTTGCTGCTTGAACCAAACACTGTGCTTGGACCTATGAAACTGTCAGAACAATTCAGTGTGTGCATGTGTACATGGGAAAGGTTCAGTGTGTGTGTGTGTGTGTACGTGGGAAAGGTTCAGTGTGCATGGGAGACACTCACGCTGCTTTTTTCCACACCATGACAAGTTTATCATCCCCGCCTGAGGCCAGATATAGGCCATTATTGGACCAGCGCACGCAGTTCACACAGGCTGAAATACACATTGACCTTACAAACGTTCACTTAACACTCCACCCTTATACATACACACACATGCATGCACAGACATTTTACAACAATCACAATTTCTATAGCACAGCATACACAAAATCACATTTCCCTATACCCAAGTGATTGTCCATCTGGCAAAGCATTTTGGGAATGTTCTCATTCTTCTCATCATCTTCACGTAGAACTGGTGCCATGTTCCAGATGACAACTTTCCCCGAGTCCTCCCCTGGTAGGCATTACACACACACACACACACACACACACACACACACACACACACACACACACACACACACACACACACACACACACACACACACACACACACACACAGAACAGGGTTGAGGCCATGCTAATATTACAACCCCATGGTAAACACTGTATATATAATAAACAGCATAGAGACATTCAAAATCTGATTGTCAGTCTTTATCCACCACCTTTGATAGGCTGCTTTGAATATGCATGCACTTTATTATTTATTATATGTACCAGTATAGTAACGTATTAAGATACTGAGACTTTGGGACTAGTTATCTTAGGTTAGGAACAGGGATAGAATTTACATTTGTCTATCTGTTAGAAAACACAATTCATAGGAAGATTATTTTTCACTTGTAAGAAATTAAAATCCTGTGAATAAAAGTACTTGATCTTTTTTCATACCTTGACCACCTGTGGCAAACTTTGTTCCATCTGGATGAATATCAACCGAAAATATTGGTTTTCCTAAGTGAAAAGATTAGATGCATTAAACAAACATCAGAGAATGCAGACGCCACAAATCTGAAACAAATTAGAAAGAAGAAAGCAACTTATTTTAGCTTAATTTATACAAGATTTGTTTTTATTTTTGTTTTGTTCAAATGTTTCAGATTTTTTAAACCAGCTATAATACGCTATAATACCCATAACCCTTAGCCCTTAACCCTAACCACCCTAAATACCCTAACCACCCAAACCAAAATACCCTAACCCCTAACACTCAGGTAACCAAAGGTCAGCTGAAGATAGTAATTCGATACTGTTACATTAGTTAGAACAATACTTACTTTTGTGAAAAAATAACTCACAAAAATATATAATACGATATATTCGAGCCTGTTAAGTAGTTAACTGTCATAGGTTGTTTACAGGTTGTTCATCAACCTGCTAGAAATCGCACGGTCCTTCACGACAGCTAAGGACAACAAACACTGACTTAATTAAAACCAACGCAGCAGCCCACACCATTAACTATCCCCCAACACTATTAACTATCCCCCAACACTATTAACTATCCCCCAACACTATTAACTATCCTCATATGGGCCATTGATGATAGTCTTTGGGGCAGTCATGGCCTGGTGGTAGGGAACTGGTCTTGTGACCGGAGGGTTGTGGGTTCGATTCCCAGACCTGAAGCCATGACTGAGGTGCCCTTGAGCAAGGCACCTAACCCCAACTGCTCCCCGGGCGCCGGGCTAGGGCTGCCCACCACTCTGGGCACGTGTGCACCACAGCCCCCTAGTAATCACCAGTGTGTGTGTGTGTGTGTGTTCTAACTGCACAGATGGATTAAAAGCGGAGGACAAATTTCGATTGCGGTGTAAAAATAACAATTGACAAAATACGGCACATTTACATTTTTTTTACATTTTATCCCCCAACACTATTAAATATTAGCCAACACTTTTAAATATCACCCAACACTTTTAAAGTAATGCAGCCATGAAGGATCATCCAGCTACTGAGAACACGTTACAACTCCACACATAACGCGTCTAACCAACACACACACACACACACACACACACACACACACACACACACACACACACACACACACACACACACACACACACACACACACACACACACACACACACACACACACACACACACACACACACACACACACACACACACTCCGGGGCGGGAGCTGAACTTGCCATTGTGAGTGACCCAGCTGGGCTTCAACAGCTTCATCTCACGGCCTTTAAAATGTTCGTGCAACCGCCCGCAAACTCCCTCGGTCACTGCGAGGCAAGTCCTTGACGATGGTGCTCTTTTCCTCCGTGTTATTCCCGTCTGAGCTGCACTAGCTGGCGTTTAGTCCATCTTTGTGTCTCGCTCGCATCACTCTTCTAGAAGAAAGCCGCAACAGCGTCCAAAGTAATGCCGGAAGTGTCCGTCGCCTCTTAGTTACCCCGGAAACGCACTCCTAGCAAAGATGCGTTCCGCCAAGACACAAAGCAACAGACACCAGGCGCTACGAGCTAAGACAAATTAACCAAATCAGATAGTCGTTAGACATGCCCCCATGACCCTCTGGGTCCATTTTTTGTGTAATATGAAACCATAAAATACCACTATGGTAACATTGGTAACACTTTGGTAATAGTTGGGACACATTGCTAATATCCGATCCGAATATATACCGTGTTAAATATAACTTTACATCCTTGTCCAGGTATGTAGAGTATGCAGGCCGCACAGCCAAACACAATGCAGTAAATCCAGACTGAGCTGAGGAATTCAAGGTCCGTCGGTCACTATTAACTTCTCGCTCTTTTAGCGGATGGCACCGCATGCCTGAAATTCCTTTTCGGAGACCAGAAAGACAACAGCTAAAACGATGAGAGGGCAGGTGGTTAAAGTGTCTTAAACTCCGAGAACAAGTACTATGAAGAGATCAGATCTGGTAGATCACCTGTCGAACATCCCATAGCGGATTTGAGCTACCTAAACTGTCACACACATTCATAGATGAAATGTCAGATACAAATAAAATAACCTTGGTTCTGTATCAGAACATCAGGTGCAGGCATGTGAAAATGATAGAAGGATAATGTACAAGAGAGACCCGCCTGCCACTCTGCACCAAACAGCACTGATACCTTCATCGAAGACACATCTTCCTGAGGACTGTGACTCATTCCTACCTTACTCTTTCAAGCTCTCTGAAGTTATTCCCAAGAATCATGAAAATCCTTATTCCTCACCGTCACAAGTACCCGGTATAATCCAGATTAGAATGATCTTTTCTCTAACTTGTATTAATGGCTGAGTATCAATTTGTTTAGCTACATTCCAGTCCTCATACAAAACTAACTAGCTGTCTAGGTGTTCAGCCTTGCCCTAAATTACACCCTACATATTCTAAACACTCCATCTACAGCAGTGTTGTGATATTTACACATTCTCAAATAATAGAACCATCTCTCTTCAGTGTGAAGTATTATGTGTATGATTGCAGGGCAAATTTTGCTGATTGCCTGTATAGCTTTATGGTGAATACATTTGCTGCAAGGTATTGCCATTTCAATTTGTTTTCGATTTCCTGAGGAGGCTGAGGTGTTTTGATGTTGCACGGGTATCAGTGATCATGAAGAAGCCCTCACACCCTCTACACAGACCATTCCAGGGACAAATGTGTCCAGTGAACAGGTCTTTTTTCTTCCTACAGCCATTAGATTGCACTAGTCACTTTCTTACGTATTCTGCACTGATCGTGTTATTTTGCTTTAGACTGTATCCTACACAAAATCTACATTGGGTACGTATTACTAAACTCATCTGTGGACTATTATGACACTGTAACTGCAGGAAGAGGCAACGCCCTAGAAACCCCAATTACCTTTGGGCATTAATAAGTAGGCCTAGTTACCTTAAGTGGGGTTCCTATAGGCTTGTCTGACGAACCGCACACTCTCGTGCCTCGGCCACAAGGTGGCGACTCTTGATTATCTACTGTTGTTCTACACCTGCAATGACTCATGCGAGTTATAGACACTAGTCACGCATTATTCCAAGCAAAATCACATCACCTATAGTTTAAATCATGTTCTTTGGGTTGAACAAAAATGTTTACACAAACCTTCAATTTTCCTGTACCCAGTGAACTTCGGCCTGTTGATTACACCACTGCAGTTGTAGTTGAAAGTTTACATACACTCATCCTGGATATGGATGTCATGGCAATATTGGGCAATATTGAGTTGTATCTTTCTTTTTCTGTTCTTTTTCTGGGTGACTGTACAACTTTGATGTGTGTTTGGGGTCGTTATCCTTTTGGAAAACCCAGTTGTGTATGTGCTGCAGTTTGAGGTCATGATCAAGAATTCTAAGGTACTGCTAATTCTTAAAAAAATGGACCAGTTCCCCTGGCATCAATACATCCCCAGAGCATGATATTACCAGTTGATGTGGGCGTCTTGGGACTGAATTCCTCCAAATATGGTCATTGTGGTCAAAAAAGACCCCAATCTTTGCCTGACCTAACCATCAAACTTTCCTCAAGAAGACATTTTCCTTGTTCATGTGGTCATCTACAAATGATAGTCAGGCTTGTAGGTGCTGACTTTGACAAAAGGACTTTTTTTCTAGAATGGCATAAATAAAAAAAATAACTTAATACTAATACTGATACTACTAATACCACTACCACTAATAAAAATAATTCATACATGTAATTTATATAGCGCCTTCCTCACATTCAAGGAATTAATGCACTTTCACAAAGTGTTTGGCCTCTGAGAAAAGAAAAGGTGTGTTTGGAGTATTGTCAGTAGGTCAGGATGAGGCACGTTTATTTAGTCTATAATCTATAATATAATGTGTGTAAATGTAAATAATAATAATAATAATGTGTATAAATGTAAAATGTAAATAAAAATGTAAATGTATATATATATATAATTTTTTTTTTCTACATATGAATACAACAAATCACTATCCAACTAGTTCACAATGGTCAGTTGTGTGTTCACGGTGTTTTCATTCTTGGTCTGTGATCTTTTAAGAGCCAATCAACCAAACTTTGGCCCCACCCCCCTCCATGGGCAAAATTCTGCAGTGTCACGATGAACACAATATTTTACATATGTTCAACCAGAGCAAAACAAGACATGGAAAAACATATTGAATGAAGATCTTCTAATCCATTGTTAAGACTTTTCGGAATCGTCTTTTAGACGTAGATCAAAACCATCAGGGTTCATAATCGGGATTATAAATTTGTTCAGCCCTCAGTGTCCCGTGTCTGGCGCCGGGAGAAGAGATTCTCGAATTTAATTGTAATACATGTAGTTAAATACACAACAAAGATGTGCCTTAAGACAATTGGGTAAGAATAATAAAACACGTGTATGATTGGCATTCTCCTTATCATCCATCCTCCTATCCATCCTCCTAATCTAACAATTTTATATATCCTTTTTAATATATTCTATTTTATTTAACAATTTTTTATATCCTGTAACACAATGCACCGACCCTATAATATGATATATTATATTCTATACTGCCTGAAGTCTCCGCTCCTCCCGTGACGTCAGAGGCAGGTTCCGCCCATGAACACGCGTGTTTCGGTTGCTACCGTACGCAATCCAGGAAATAAGGGGAACCCATAAGAATATCAGTTACAGCCAGGTCGCCATCTATTAATTCTGCCGGTGTGTCTCTAGTCTGAATCGGAATCTAGATTCTGAATCAATGTAGCCTATGCAAATATCAATTGGTAACAAATAGTCAGTTGCTTTTATATATCAAGTTACATTTGAACATGTTTATCAACTGCAACATTACCTTCTCCTGTATCCTGATATTATCTACAGTATACATTCTTATCTTGTAGCAAAATAACTCCGACTCTCGCCAGACGTTACAGATCAGGTCGCATTATCGTATCCTCAGGTGTGTCCCGCGTGCGCTCTTTAGAATGGGGCTGCAGGCGCGCGCCGAACCACCGTCCGCGTGCGGTACGTTTAACGGGGACGTTCGAGAGGAAGCTGCGCTCGCGCTTAAATCCGATGTCGAAGATACGGAGCGCTACGGTGGCGCGGCGCCGCGGAGGGACACGTGGAGTCGGCGTCTGGAGTTCGTCCTCGCCTCCGTGGGTTACGCGGTGGGTCTGGGGAACGTGTGGAGGTTCCCGTACCTCTGCTACCGGAGCGGAGGAGGTGAGTCGTGTCCAACTACCGGTACCGACGCAGCTCCGTGAGGGCGAGAACCATGGCCAACTCTTACCGTACTCTTCTTCTCAGTGAGGGTTTTATATAAGGCTGATCACGTACTTTCACCATGAGTCGTTCATTCCCATATTTCATAAATTATTCCCGATATGTTCAATAACACAATGTTTGTGTTATGTTTGTTCGTGTGGTTCATTTTTTCCCCCTAAAAAAAACCTAATTTTTATTGTTGCCTTTTGTGGTTTAATATTATTTTATGTTTTAGCACACAGTCGTAAGTTGTTAAAGGGTATTTTGTTTGAATATTTAATCAAAAATAGCCCTGTACATCAAAGAGGTGTTTTCACGTACATGAACTGTGTTTGAGGTTAAACTGCAATTAGAGTGAGAAACTGACTGAGTTGTATAACTGGTTCTAGAGTGAATGGATAATAAAGAACTGGAACATATCTACCCATGATACAGGAGTGCAGTTGTGCTGTGAGAATACAGAGGACTCGCATGGCTTTGTGTTATTTGAGAGGGCTGAAATTTTGATTCTGTTATCCTATCAGCAAGCACATTTATGTGCTTGTCATCTCAGCTCATTCTAAGATACAATGTCTTGATGCGACCATGGACTCCGATTTAAGATCACATTTATGCCCTTTAAAGGTGCCAGGAGGTTGTCTCATGCCTATATGTTTCATTAGTAGTAAATGTTTCGCTGGATCACATAACAACCAATCAAACCAGCGATTATGCTACAGTGGCTACACTAGCATGCTAACTCCTGCTTTTTCAACTCTTCAAGAAATCTAATTGTAATTTAAAAAAATCAATTAGTTTTTAGTACACATAAACAATTGATGACATAGCACCTGTCCAAATGTTTTTTTTTTATACTAAATATGTACCCAAACATTAATACTGTGCATGCTTTTAAGCAACTTTTGGTTAACACTTTCAGCAGCATAACCTTGATGACTTGTGAGTGGAAGTCACACTGTTTGAATATCAGAACAGTGTAATTTGTAATGTCATGATTATTTTGTCACACTGGCCTTCAGAGTGTATCATGATATTTGAACGCAGCTGTAGTTTAGAATGGCACCAATTAGGCCCTTGGATTTTAAATTCTTTATCTGCAATTCTGTCACTAAGCATGTGTGTCCCCCCCCACCCCCGTCCCCCCCGTCCCCACCTCCCTTCTTTCAAGTATTTCCAGTATCTTTCTTATCCTGTCCTCTGGGAATAATCCAGATAGTCCACATTTTGTCTGCATCTCAGTCTAAGCCAGAACCTCTCTGATAGTACTTGGGGATTTGGTTGGCAAAAACTGGTTTAGTGAGTTTGACTGCATTTGACTAAATGTGAATAATCAAATATTATGGACCTTCTAAATAATAAAAGAATGATAGACAATAACTGTACAAGGCCACAGATATAGACATTCGCGCGACAAGAGACACAAACCGTGTCTCTTAGGACAATAGTGCAATACAAGAGTAGTGAAGTTGTAAGATGGGGGATTAAGAGGGAATAACAGTTCCAGTGTAACAACATGCATAAACAATAGTGCAATATAGAGATGTTAAAGCTTATGGCTGGTAAAGTGTACAGTTCTTTTAAGGACACAGTGGTAGGGGAATTAAAGTGGGTATGAATGTGCAAGTGTGAGTGAGTGCATGTATGAGGTGATTGAGTGCATAACAGGTCTTGAAAGTACTGTTTTGCTTCTCACAGAGTGCACAATGTAATTGTATGTGGGTATGTAGGTAACCAATGATCTAATGTAAATGGAAGTGTGAATGCAAATACATAATTATAGTAAATATTAGTTCTGCATACATGTGGTCATTGCAAACCAATTATTTGTTTTCTATGTGCAAGTTTCCAGTTGTAATAAATTAACTGTTGCTTGACCTTTCCCCCCGAAATTTCAAACTAATATATAGCTATCTTATGTCTTTTCTGTTAATATTGTTGCATGTTGTATCGGTTTACTAGAAAGAGTATCGTCTATTTTTATGGTATTGTAGTATTTGTGACGCGGAGCAATATAAAGGCGGAGACATTTGCTGAGAAGAGCGAGATTTTTTACGGCCAAATCCATTATCGTGGTTGTTTAGATGGTCCAGGGTCAGTTTACCAATGCCAAAATAGATAGAACATGTTGAACAAACTACAACGAACAACCCAAAACAAAGAATCAAAACACACAGCATAAGCCGGGACAAGGCTAAACAATAGCGAGGCTATGTACAACAAATGAAGTTACTTACAACAGTGCTACAATGAAACAATGACCGGAAAAAACAGGAGGAAAAAAAAACAGGGTTTAAATATTTAGACTATCAAGGAACTGAACAAGACGAGATGAAACCAGTGATGGTGGGCGGAGAACTAAACAACATGCAAATAAACGACAAGTCGTGGCATTTGGAACACGGTGAAGGAAGACAAAGACATGACTGACAGCTGAAGGAGGGGCCATACCTGACAATATTGAGATTCTCAGGATTCCCGAGAACCTCAATATGCTGTAATATGGTGATATTTCTCAAGTCTGACTCTGGTCAACTTGTTAAAATGTCCATTACATATGACATGAATGAAAATACTTTATTTGAAAAAAGACACCCTATTTTCATATTGTGACAGATTATCCTTTAGTAAAAACTCTCTAACATTATCACTTTCACTCCCTCTCTCTCTCTCTCTCTCTCTCTCTCTATTTAGGTGCCTTTCTCATCCCCTACATAATCATGCTCTTTCTGTGTGGCATCCCCTTGCTTCTGATGGAGTTTGCCATAGGGCAGTACACCCGCTTGGGGCCTGTGCTCGCACTGGCTCACATCTGCCCCCTGCTGAAAGGTGAGAGCAACAACAGCTTCCAACACTTCGTTGTTGGCGGCCTGCAGACCCTCAAGTCCACACACAGCCTGTCGTCCAGCAAAAAGGCAAGAGTGTTTGAAATATGGCTGCTTTCATAAAGAAAATATGTACTATTGTGTGATGTCCTTACAAGACGTCCGATGTCGCAGCATTTATTTGCTGGCTGACTTGCAGGTCGTTGTTATTTTCATTTCATGTGATGATACAATATTTTTCCCCTTTCATTTGCATGGATATAAGGGTATTGAGGTTTCCAAAGAAAAGAGTAATGCATACATGATGGAATATTTGCATATTAAAAGAAATTAATAAATGAGGATTTAAATATAAACATACAACATACAGGTGTAATATATGCAAAAGTATATGCAAATACTGTTACATAGCATTACATTTACTTTCCTGCACGTTTTGATCTCTATGCAAGGCACACTACAATGTTTTACAGCAAGAACATAAATTAAGAGTCCTCCTCTTATTTGTATATTTCTTGTTTGATATAATCTAAAATATATGGTTATTCATGCAATCTTGTACTTTTGCTGGACTTCTGTGCTGTTATATGTATCTACAGTCGTTCTGTGCTCCTAACTCCCTCCATCTGGGGCTTTTTGCTGGATCATTGTTTTCCTTCACAGTCTTACTGGTCTGTTGGTCTGAGACCTGTTGATCTGTTGATGGCTAATTGCTTCTGTCAAAACTGGTAGAAAAAAAGCTCTCATTCTATAATGGCTCTACACGGGTATAAGTCATGTCATAAAATTAAAAAAAAATTGGTTTTCGTAACATTCCAAAGTTTATAACGGGATATTTGTTTGGTCTGAGAGCCACATGAACCATGAAGGCTGTTTCCTCAGCAATGAAAGAAATGCTAACAGTGCAGATAAGACCAAACAGGAAGCGTCTACTGTGATATGACAAACGCTTTCAGGCACTAAGCAGAAACATCCATATTCACTTACTGTAATAACATGGACGTACTGCTAATGTAGAAGTACTTTTTCTTTCATCAACAAGGAAGATTACTGCCTTGGTATTTACCAGGTCAGATGTCATTTCCTCAATGTGAATCTGGTCTACGTTTACACTGCCCATTTCTAAGGGGTCCAGCCATCAACAGTCACCATGGCCTCTTGGGGATTTTTTTTTTATGAAAGGACGTGATTTCATTTACACTAACTTCAGACTTTTCTCTTTAGCTTTTTATCTCCTCGAAAACAGAGATAGTCTACCCGGTCAAAACTATTGGGTCCGTCACTTGATATCTCACTCATGTCAGTCTATAACTGAAGGACTGAGGCAGGTAGTTCTTTCTGTATGTTGTTTTAACAGACTGTTTAAGCTGTCCTTTACATTTGCATGGTCATAAATATTTATATGTCAAAAATGTATTTTGGTAATCTGGACAGCTTAAGCTTCATTGTTATATAATTGGGGCATTTATTTATTTATTGAATGGTAAAAAAAAATGCCCAAAATAAATGATCCTCGTTGTTGATCTGGTGATACTTTTTAAAATAAGAATGTAAAGATATGCAATTATTTGGATGGTGAGAGGGTGTGCCGGAGAAGTCCAGGAGAGAGGATTACAGTACCTCATTATCATCATCACTATATACGTCTACCTCATCATCATCACTATATACGTCTACCTCATCATCACTATATACGTCTACCTCATCATCATCACTATATACGTCTACATCATCATCACTATATACATCTACCTTATCTTCATCACTATATACATCTACCTTACCTTCATCACTATATACATCTACCTCATCATCATCACTATATACGTCTCCCTCATCATCACTATATACGTCTCCCTCATCATCATCACTATATACATCTACCTCATCATCATCACTATATACATCTACCTTATCATCATCACTATATACATCTACCTTATCATCATCACTATATACATCTACCTTATCTTCATCACTATATACATCTACCTTATCTTCATCACTATATACATCTACCTTACCTTCATCACTATATACATCTACCTCATCATCATCACTATATACGTCTACATCATCATCACTATATACATCTACCTTATCTTCATCACTATATACATCTACCTTACCTTCATCACTATATACATCTACCTCATCATCATCACTATATACGTCTCCCTCATCATCACTATATACGTCTACCTCATCATCATCACTATATACATCTACCTCATCATCACTATATACATCTACCTTATCTTCATCACTATATACATCTACCTTACCTTCATCACTATATACATCTACCTCATCATCATCACTATATACATCTACCTCATCATCATCACTATATACGTCTCCCTCATCATCACTATATACATCTACCTCATCATCATCACTATATACGTCTCCCTCATCATCATCACTATATACATCTACCTCATCATCACTATATACATCTACCTTATCTTCATCACTATATACATCTACCTTACCTTCATCACTATATACATCTACCTCATCATCATCACTACATACATCTACATCATCATCATCACTACATACATCTACCTTATCATCATCACTATATACATCTACCTCATCATCTTCACTATATACATCTACATCATCATCATCACTATATACATCTACCTCATCATCATCACTATATACATCTACCTCATCATCATCACTATATACGTCTACCTCATCATCATCACTATATACGTCTACCTCATCATCATCACTATATACATCTACCTCATCATCACTATATACATCTACCTCATCATCATCACTATATACATCTATCTCATCATCACTATATACATCTACCTCATCATCACTATATACATCTATCTCATCATCACTATATACGTCTCCCTCATCATCATCACTATATACATCTACCTCATCATCACTATATACGTCTACCTCATCATCATCACTATATACATCTACCTCATCATCACTATATACGTCTACCTCATTTCATCACTGTGTACAGCTACTTTGTGCATCATTCATATGTTAGTGTTATGACATCGAATTTACTGTAAATCTATATAGATGAACTTATAAAAGCTCCACATGAAAGTCCACATGAATTAATATTGTGTGTTCTGGCAGAATGAACTCTAGATATCATAAGCAAATAATGCTTTACAATAACAATTCTCCTTAATGCAACATTAGGAAAAAAGAGAAAAGTCCTCTGGAATCTCAGCCAAGCTAATAAAATAAGATGAATAGTATTAAATGTATGTATTAAATACTAAATGTATTAAAGCTGCCATACAGTAGCTAGGAGGATTTATAGTTCCAGACCTAATAAACCCTGAATCTGAATTATGCAGTCACGCTCAGAAAGGGGCAGCTTATTTAGCTTATTAGTTTACCACCCTGGAAATTTAGAAATGCTGATCGCAGTTCCCAGAACTTAGTTCTACATCACATTAATCTTAGGGAGAGGTTTTAATTTAAACAGAGCTATTCTATAACGGGAGACATATGACAACGCTTTCTAAACACACATTTTAAGAAGCTGGACATTTATCGCCAGTTTATATTAATCAGCTGTGTCAAAAAGACTTAGTTATGGTGAGCTTTTGGTTTCGCAGAAGTAGCATCTGCTATTCATGTGACCAGAGGGTTCAAGGATCAAAGGTAGTCCTATAACCATATATGTAACCAGCCTCTCTTTATCCCTGACATGGGTGTCCACAGGGGTGGGCCTTGCCACCGTGGTCATCTCCTTCATGCTTGCCACCTACTATAACGTTCTGATGACCTGGGCCCTCTACTACCTCTTCCACTCTTTTGGCTCTTCGTTGCCGTGGCAATCCTGCAACAACACCTGGAATGCCGTCGGCAACTGCTCCACCGGGTTTCCCGGCAACGCGACTCACCTGACGTCGGCCAGTCAGCAGTTCTTTGAGTGAGTAGCAGGGGCACTTTTGCACCGCACACAGCATCTTAACTTATGCATGTCTGAAAGTTTTCTCATAACATCTTGCTCCAACTTAACTGAGCAGTACGAAATCCAGCATGATCGCGACGTCTTGGAGATGTCCCCTAGTGCTTCTGTGGAGCTATAGGTGTGTGTTGTCATGTTTATGCTTCAGTCGTAAGCTGCTGGAGATGACGGAGGGCATTCAGGAGGTGGGAGGGATGCGCTGGGAGCTGTTTGGTCTCCTGGTTCTGGCCTGGGTCATCGTATACCTCTGTATCTTCAAAGGGGTCAAATCCACAGGAAAGGTCAGGCTCCTGTCTTCCGTACTACTGAGTCAAATGATGAGACTGTTGAGGAAACACAAAATTCAGTTATAAACTGAGACAGCACTAGAACTAGATTTGTTTTGGTTAAATGTCAAGGCAGTATGCTTAGAATAGTTTTGATATCCTTGTCCAGAAACTTTCACGATAAATGTGCATGGTTACAGATGCCAATGGCTTAGTTGGAAAGACACTTAAGGTTTGTCAGAGAAACATTGTTGATCAGTCAATCATTTAAAAATTTGTCAAAATATTTGTGAAGGATCTGATAATGACAGATGTATTTTTACATAATGGCTGTCTGCAAAATTTTATCTAGATATCATTGAGAATGTCATTGAGAATATCACTAAATTAATTGGCATATTCAGTTTTAAATTACAAATTCACAAACGCCAATACTGCTGTCCTCATATTTGCGCATTAAACACTGTACACTGAACATCTTTTTCTCTCTGAGGTAATCTTGAGTCCTCTCATGGCTGTTCATGGTTCCTGTAGGTTGTGTATTTCACTGCCACGTTCCCTTACTTCATGCTGTTTGCCCTGCTCGTCAACAACGTCCAGCTTCCTGGGGCAAAGGACGGCATCCTCTTCTTCCTGCTGCCCGACTGGGGCAAACTCCTGGAGGTTCAGGTGAGCATACAGCGCAGACGAGCTTCACGAGGCAGGTGAGGTAGTTCATTAGCTGTGACATTATGTTAACTAGAACAGCTTAAGGTCTAAAGTGAAGATCAGCGTCAAACATGAGATGCTCATAATGTCATTTTGTTTGGTTAATTTCCTTCGTACTAATTAGGGAATGCTAATTTAATTGGTTTAGAATAATGATAATAATAATACATTTTAATTATAAGCGTCTTTAACGACACTCAAGGACACTTTACAAAAAATAAATAAAACAAGACATACAAAAGGACACAAGACGCACTAAAGGACACAAAACATACAGTAGACAATAGAGTAAATCACAGAGATTAGGCTATTTTGAACAGGTGAGTTCTGAGTCTAGATTTAAAAAGAGGAAGAGAATGGATGCTCCAGATGTTTGGTGGGAAGGAGGTCCAGAGTTTGGGAGCAGAGCGGCTAAAAGCTGCCTCCCATGGTCCTCAGACGTGCAGGAGGCACAGGGAGACGAGAGGAAGAGGAGGATCAGAGCGAGCGGGAGGAAGATGCGATAGTGAGAAGATTTGACAGATACAGTGGGGCAAGGACGCCAGTGGAGTTGTTGAAGGACAGGTGTAATGTGATGAAGTTTCTGAACCAGCTGAAGCTTATGGAGGGGTTCATGAGGAACCCAAAGAGGAGAGGATTGCTGTTGTTTATTGTAATGCTAGAATGGACACTGATTCTCGTCTTACTCTGAGGAGAAAAGCATCAAAGTGTTTGATGGCTGTTACCTGCCACCAAGTGACCCAGCAGTGGAAAAATATTCATGGTATCGTAGATATACGTAGGAGAGATACACTGAAAGGAATATCACTTCAAATGTAATAACATTTGTCATTATCTAACAGGTGGATGTAATACATCAATGAAATGTTAAAGTCAAAGGGTTACATGTAAGAACCACATCAGATGTAGATGTTCGAACCAGCTAATAGTTTCAGCTGAAGTGATTACAAATTTGGATGTCCATGTGTGTTTGGAACTGTGTGTGTGTGTGTGTGTGTGCACACGCGCGCGCATTTGGGTGCAAATATTTGTATGCGTGTACAAAATGTATATAAAAAAAAGCAATGCTACAAAAACAGGAGATGATGCGCTAATCACGTTTTCTCTTTAAGGTTTGGGTTAATGCCGCGGCACAGATATTTAACTCCATTGGAATAGCATTTGGCTCCATGATATCTATGGCAAGTTACAACAAGTTCAACAACAACATCCTTAGGTGAGAATAGCTAGAACCCAGACATGGTCATGGGTTGTCCCTCTCTGTAAGAACCAATACATGTTTTTAGATCTCTCAAGATTAGTAAGAGTACAAGATGAGGTTTATTTCCAAGCAAATACCCATGAGCAATGGGACATTTGTCCCCTTTACTCTCCTGTCCTTACAGAGACACCTTCATCGTGTCCCTGTCCAACTCGGCCACCAGTATCTTGGCTGGGTTTGTGATCTTCTCTGGTATTGGGTACATGGCACATATTCATAATCTGCCTGTGGAGGACATAGCTACTGATGGTGAGTTGGTTAAGAGTTCATCATCCACTTGAATATTCATATATTTATTTTACACACGCACGCACGCACGCACACACACACACACACACACACACACACACACACACACACACACACACACACACACACACACACACACACACACACACATATATATACACACAGGTGTTGTGAAGTATACAATGTTTCCAAATACCAGGAGTTTTTGGACACATGTTTCAGGATGCTTCATCAACTGTGCAAGGAACTTCTCAAGTTCTATGAGAGATCTTCTGGAACTGTACACTAAGAACTTCAGAAGCACTTTGCTTGCACAGCTGATGAAGGACCTCTGTCTGAAACACCCTGTTTCTCTATAAACCTTTTGCACTTCACTGCAATTTTGAATACATTTTCTCATTGCATATTTAAAGTATTTCAACATTCTATTTAGTGTTTGGTTTTAGATCCAAAACGAATCCATGTGGTGTGAGTATTCAGGCGATATTGCACAACGAGCTGCACTTCTGAAGCTTTGGTACACCACACAGCCCTCACACAGTTTATGAGCCCAGGCAGCTCTGTGGAAGCCTAACTACAAAGGCATGAAGAAAAATTCCACTCCACCCCTTGGGATGGGATGAAATGGGCTTCACAAAATGGATTTGGCAAGAAACACCAAAATGATAAGAGAGAGAAGATGGGGGAGAGGCTCTGGCACTGCCTGAGCTGCAGAAAGAGCTGTTCATTCATTAAAAGAATGTTTTATGTTCTCGGCTGTCCTTGAGACCTGCCCCCCCCCACCCACACACACACACACACACACACACACACACACACACACACACACACACACACATACATACACACACACACACACACACACACACACACACATCCCTCGGTGGAATAGTACTGCATGCTTCACCGGTTTGGACAGGGGACCACTGTTCTGTGAATAGGTCTGAGTCTTAGCTGCTTGCACCCCCTTTACTTGGTAGAATTCCTGTAAGGTTCAGTGAATTCTTACTTATTCACTTCAGAGGCCGAAGCGAAATGCCCTTCCTAATCTTACCAGGTGTTTGGTTAAAAAACACAGCCACACAGTGAGGATTACTGGAGATTCTCATTGGTGATTTTCTTCTGCTCTGCGATTTAAAAATAACAGACTGGAAACTGGTAGGACCTGCTAAGAGGTTTGGCTCCCTGCACCTGACCTTCAAGCAAGAAGCACCAGGGAGAAGATTAAGTGGGAGACACATATGTTTGAGATGTTGAGGGGTTGAGAGGTTTAGATGTTGAGGGGTTGAGATGTTGAGAGGTTGAGGGGTTGAGAGGTTTAGATGTTGAGGGGTTGAGATGTTAAGATGCTGAGGGGTTGAGTGGTTTAGATGTTGAGATGTTGACAGGTTTTCTCGAGCTCTCTTATTTAGCCCTATTCTCTTCACTTTTTTGTATTTTGGATTCAATGCACTGAGTTGTTGCCTGATAATCATTGAAGTTTGTATGAAAAAACTTAACCTGTGTTTGCATGGGTGTGCATGTGTTTTGTGCATGCGTTTGTGTATGTATGTGTGTGTGTGTGTGTGTGTGTGTGTGTGTGTGTGTGTGTGTGTGTGTGTGTTTGTGTGTTTGTGTGTGTGTGTGTGTGTGTGTGTGTGTGTGTGTGTGTGTGTGTATGCATGTGTGCAGGTCCTGGTTTGGTGTTTGTTGTGTATCCAGAGGCCTTCTCCACCATGCCTATATCACGAATATGGGCTCCCCTTTTCTTCTTTATGCTGCTCTGCCTTGGCCTGGACAGTGAGGTAGTCACACACACACACACACACACACACACACACACATACACACATACACATAAGGGGTTTATGAAACAATAAGATAACCATTTGAATAGTTTCAGATTGTTTCAGTGGTTTTCTTTCAAATAAATAAACAAAAGTACATATGGCCATCAACGCAATTCACAGTATACAGATCAAAGTATTGGAATAGGTGGATTACTGTTTAACATATATAATTCAGTTTATACACATGGCTACTAATAAACCTTAGCACATGTGTACAGATTAAAGTGAGGGGAATGTAATCTCAGGTAGAGCCACATACTGTATTGGTTCAGTTTGAACGTTTAAGTATCTGGCAGATGTGGTCAGCAGTCTGGCTGGGGGAACTGTGGGTGATGTCTGTGTATCTTCTCTGGCAGTAGCATCACTCCATCTTCAGTGCAGAGGAAGCATGAGGAGATACTCGTGATTAGCACTTCCCAGAACATGTGGGGTTAGTTTGGATACACTGATACAGGCTGCAGTGTTGCATATTCTTAGTATTAATGGTAATAATTATTAAGTAATTATTAGTAATATGCATATATAAATTAAAATATAATCATACAAAACGAATGGTCAAACACATGAGTGTGGTAGTTGGGCGGAGGGGTGACTGACTACCCAGTCAGCCCACTGACATTGAGAGTGTACAGGGCCCAGAATTTGCTGCTACGCCCCAGGTCAAACTGTCATGAAGCCCCCCCCCCCCCCCCCACGTGTGTTTGTTTTGCCTTTCAGTTGAGTGTTTTCATTACTCCATGTGCTCTGTGTTTTGGTTTTCACACCACCTTGTTTAGTATTCGGCCCTTCGTCTTCATTTGTGTCTAGTTTGCTTCTAGTTTGTGTATTTAAACCGTGTTTTCTTGTCCTCGTGTTTTGGGTATCGTATTCCTTGTGTTTTGAATACGCTGTCACGTTTAGTTATCTCTGCATCTCTGGTTTTTGTTTCTCCTTTGTGCGCCTGTCTGTTCTCAGCATTAGTGTCTTGTCTGTTTCACTTTTGTCATTGCTTGTGCAGTTTTGGCTCCCGCAATTGTATCCTGTCAACCTGGTGCACATCACTCCTTTACATAATCTTACTGTAATGTTATGGAGATTATACAGTCAAGTACAAAGTCTCTTTACAGAGCAAAATATTTGTGTTTTCGAAAAGCGCAATCTGACCACAGCGTTGTGTCTATGTGTGTGTCTGTGTGGTTGTGAAGTTCGCAATGGTAGAAGTGGCCGTGACCTGTATCATGGATGGTTTTGGTCCGAAGGTCTTGCGTGTGTTTAGGAGAAAGGAGTTACTGGTGGCGGCTGTGTGCTCTGTGGGCTTTCTGCTGGGGATACCACACATCACCAGGGTAAACAAACCTCACACAGTCACATCACCAGGGTAAACAAACCTCACACAGTCACATCACCAGGGTAAACAAACCTCACACAGTCACATCACCAGGGTAAACAAACCTCACACAGTCACATCACCAAGGTAAACAAACCTCACACAGTCACATCACCAGGGTAAACAAACCTCACACTGTCACATCACCAGGGTAAACAAACCTCACACAGTCACATCACCAAGGTAAACAATCCTCACACAGTCACATCACCAAGGTAAACAAACACTAAAATGTAACATAATTAGGGTAAACAAACACTAAACTGTCATATCATCAGGGTAGACAAACACTACAGTCACATCATTAGGGTAAACAAACTTTACACAGTCACATCGCCAGTGTAAACTAACACTACACATTTACATCTCCACAGTAAACAAACACTACACATTTACGTCTCCACAGTAAACAAACACTACACAGTCACATCTCCACAGTAAACAAACACTACACATTTACATCTCCACAGTAAACAAACACTTGCATAGCAAAAACAGTGCTGTACTCTTGCAGACCAGATTTCAAATTCTGTAGCTTTGTGCTTTAATGGCACATTTATATTATGTTATTATAATTTAGTACAACAGTTTGAGAAATGCTCTGTGTGCTCTGTGCTTTGGGATAATGTGACATGCTAGCACATTTTTATCTACCTTTACCAA
Source organism: Brachyhypopomus gauderio (assembly GCF_052324685.1). NCBI lineage: Eukaryota > Metazoa > Chordata > Actinopteri > Gymnotiformes > Hypopomidae > Brachyhypopomus > Brachyhypopomus gauderio. The sequence goes on along the minus strand of NC_135213.1, from coordinate 33,931,683 downwards.
AACTACAACTGGATAGTTGTAGTTTTGATGATTTGCGTGTTTGTGTGTGTGCAGGGTGGTATATACATGTTTCAGCTGATGGATCACTACACAGCAGTAGTGTCTCTCATGATCCTCTGTGTGTTTGTGTGTGTGCAGGGTGGTATATACGTGTTTCAGCTGATGGATCACTACACAGCAGTAGTGTCTCTCATGTTCCTGGCGTTCTTTGAGGTGCTGGCTGTTACAATGATATTTGGTAAATACCAACAAATGCAACTTCACACATGATTTTCCGGGAACATTTATGTGCACAATATAAAATGCTGTTGATATTTAAGAATGCCTTTCTCTGTCAATCACACACACGCAGGAGTGCAGAGGATATGTGTGATGGTGGAGAACATGTTGGGGAGGACACCTAACCTTTACTTCCGTGTGTGCTGGATGTTCTTGTCTCCTCTACTGGTGCTGGTGAGAGACTCTTCTATGCTCACATAGCTTCAATTCAGAACTGGTGTTTCATGGGCCCTAAAGAATTTTTTTTTATCTAGAAACAAGCAATTACAAAGTCACTGTCTCTAACCAATCGGATAATCTAATCTTGCAGTCACACTTCTCCCTTTGTGTGCAGGGCATTCTGATCTCCAGCATAGTCCAGTATACTCCAGCACGCTACGGCAAGTCGTACACATACCCCCAGTGGGCTGAGGGCATCGGCTGGCTCATCTCTCTCATCTCCATAGTCTGGATTCCACTGGGGGCTGCCCATGAAATCTGGAGAAACAAAGGGTCATTGTTGCAGGTACAGACACACACACACACACACACACACACACACACACACACACACACACACACACACACACACACACAATCTCTTTTTCTCTCACATGCTCACACATAGATCCACTGGAGTATCTTTATGGCGTCTTGTGAAAATGTTGTGATTAATTGCAATCTCTTACAGAGACTGAAGGTGGCAGTAACACCCACAGTGAGTCTGGAGCCTCGCTATGCCTTATCAGAGAAGCAGAAAGGTCAGGCAGAGTCCATTGCATTGTTTGACTCTCCTCAGTAATGTGTGTTTCATATAGTACATTTTCTCCATGTTTAATGTAGATATCACTGTTGGCATTAGAAACGCCCTGTATTTATTTAAATACCCAAAACGCACAGCTTTTCATTTTCTTCAATGACGTGTGCAAAAGAAAAAAAGAACAGAATACACAATACTGTATCCATTACATTTTATTATCTTTATAGATATATAAAATGTTTTTGTATGTTTTTTTAATAATTGCACTACAGTTTGTACGTTGACATAATGAACATCATTTACATGAAGGTAGATCTGTAAAATATGAGTAACATTTGTCACATTTGTCATTGTTCTAATATCAGAACTACACTTCAGGAATTAGTCTGAAAAACACATTTAAATGTCTTAAGTCTACAATAACCTATTAACCTAATTAAGTAGATATTCAGGAATGAATATGAATCTAAAAATGTTCAAATGGCCTTACTGTTTTTGCAAAGAAAAACTAGGATGTACATTTCCATAACTGCAATGTGTTTATGCAATATGTGAAGTGAAAATAAAATGCAATATTATCAAAAATATTTTCTTGAAATTGAAGTCAAACATTTTGTACATTGTGTCTCATACTACAAACATTCCAAGAGTCTTTGGTTCAGCTGGGTCCAGTTTCAGCTAGCTGGGCAAATATAATGAAATTTTATAACAGGATGTTTGTAGCACAAAATGACCTAGGTCGCCTTGCCATTAACTATATAAATTTAAAGCTACAAATGGCCACAGCCTACCTGGTCTGCAGGTAATTACATTTGCTGTAGGCTTCACTTCAGTTAAGTTGCATTTTTGTCCTAAACTAGCATTTCAAAGCATTAACATTTCTGTCTTCTGTAAATAAACACAGATATGAAATTTCAATGCTCCCATCATGTCCTGGGTCTAAATTTACCCCTGGATCAGAATGACCACTGAGAATGGGGGATAAATACACACACAAACGTACACACACACACACACATACACACACACACACACACACGCACACACACATACGTACACACACATACTCACACGTACACACACATACTCACACACACACACACACACACACACACACACACACACACACACACACACACACACACACACACGTACACACACACACACATCCACACACACACACACACTCATTCCCTCTCTCACACGCCCACATATTTCTCAAGGACGGACAAAATTATTATTTTTCCATGCAAGTGCATTCAAACACTGAGACAAACTGAACTCATAATCAGAGCTGTCTTTGACTTTTATGGAAGTGCTTGTCAACACTGAGAACTTTTAGATGTCATTTGATGTACATCATCTAATGATCATCTAGAGTGACTTTCATCAGGTTGTTAAACTATTGAATACAAATCTAAAATTGGTTTGGATCAACTTTTAAATTACGCACACCAAAACAGCCCTGTAAAACTGTCAGCACTGATAAAGGTTCATGACGTTTATTTGCATAGCAGATCCTTATCTAGCCAGCTAGCTAGCGCTATAATCCTTCTTGCCCTACACATTGCACCACGTCACTTTCACCATCTCGCGCTTCGGCCTGCTGACGAGTAATTACAAACACTCCGTGCAATCTGCTATTTTCATTCTCAGCCATTTGACCTCTGTAAACAAAAACCACTGCCCCCTTGGTGCTCGGATGCCGATAATTGCTGCTTACAGCTGTATTTTGCATTCGTATTTGTATTTACGGTTTGTGTAGAGCTAGTTGAATCATTCAGGTTGTGAGCCCATGTCCAGACCTGGAAAAGGGGGAAAGAGCAGAGCTATTTGTTGTAAGCATAGGATGACTCAGTCTTGAACTATGGAAATGAATAGCTGTTGTTTATATGCTTTAATGTATATTCATTTGTGATGTTTATTACTAACTATATATTTTTTAAATGTCACTATTTTGAATCAATGCCTACAATTTTGTCAGCAATAAACCTACTGTTTTACATGCTTTCTAAAAAGAGTTGTTATTTTTTATAATCTTATTGTTGCTATTTTGCTAATGAAACCTTTTTGTGTACAAGTTGTGGAAAAATGAGAAACAGCTAACCAACCACTGATTTCCACTCATGTGAGTGGTTCATGTTTCAGTTTTCTGACTCTGCATGGTGTTCTAATGAGTAGAAGGAATGAATGAATGGTAATGGTTACAGGACGACTTCATGTATCTATATTTATACAGGTGCATGGGTGTGTGCACTTCTGTAGACAGGCAAAACATTGTTTAACTGTCAAAAAACAACAACAACAACAAAAAAAGAGTCTTTTAAGCCTACAGACTCTTAGTAGTTGTATTAAGGAAACGGATTGTTTTTTCCTATTTGAATTTTATAACTAAATGCAAATAAAAAAACACTAATATTCTTTGCTGAAAGGGAATACCGCCATGCACTGACACCAGAGGGGCACATCCACCCGTGTGGCTTCTTACATTGAAGAGCTGCTGAGGAAACTTAATCTGCTTAAGGGCTCTTTTCTTAGCCTGTTCCGTGTCCCTTTGTGGGATGAGAACTTGATCACTCAGACTTCTGCGATTATCAGCATCTGCTGCATGGACTTGCATCCTTGTATCTGCCGGGTCATGCATGCAGGGAGCAATCGGATCTGTTTGCTGTGGGTGAGATGAGAGAGTAATGGGTCTGCAAGTGAAACATGTTTGGTAGTCGACGTTTCCGCAGGGTTCCTGACCTGAAAGTCAAAGGGCTCCATTTTACTTTCAACCATTCTCAGGACGTTATTTTCTTGTCAGGACCTTTTCCTGTCCCCTACCAAACGTGTTTTTCCAATCTTCTGTTGTTGAGTTTGGTGAGCCTGTGTGAAATGCAGCCTTGCTTTCTTGTTCTTAGCTGTACTAAATCTGGTCTTCTGCTGCTGAAGCACATCTGCCTGAAGATTCAACAATCTGAGATGAGCCGAATTAGAGTTACTGAGTTTGAGTTACTGTTGCCTTTCTATCGGCATGAACCAGTTTGGCCATTCTCCTCTGAATTCTGACATCAATATGGAATTTTAACCCAGTGACCCAATGGACACAGGATATTTTCTCTTTTTTGGATTATTCTCTGTAAACCCTAGAGATGGTTGCGTGTGAATATCCCCGTAGATCAGCTTCTGAAATACTTAGCCCAGCATGGACGTAATTTTGATTTCAAAAGTGGGGGGGACATGTCCCCCCCGTCCCCCCCCCAAAATTACGTCCGTGTAGCCCAGCCTGTCTGGCACAAACAACCATGTTCGAAGTCACTTAAATCACCCTTCTTTTTTCAGGCCATGTCTAAACGCATTGAGTTGAACTGGTGTATCTAATAACCTGACCAGTGAGTCAGCAGCTATGTGGCTAACCGTAACATGGTCATGGCTTCCGTTTACTGAACTGAGCAGAGTCCAGAAACGTGTCTGCTCCCCTGCGCAAAGTAGCTTTGGTCTACTGATGTTTCTGCTGCTTCCTGGGTGCACTTACGCTTCACAGATTTGTTATGCTGGCTCGCATTACAAATGCACGAAGCATTAAATATGTACGGGTGAAGCTCCTGCCTGTTCGGGGAGATACTTGCACAAGTTTTTGTCCTCTTTTCATCCCTTTCGTGGTCATTCATCCTTGAATCCTTGTGCTGCCCATATTTTTATTGGCACCAGGGAAAGACTTGTTAGATATTATAGATAATATTCTAACCTGCTACTTGCTTTACTGGAAAGGAATGTAGCAAACACACCCAGAAGGCTTACAGGAACATACACAAATAAGTGAGAGAGAAGAGTAAAATATGGGAGAATGTCATGAAAAACAGGAGGGATGATGGGTAGTCTGGTTTCTGACAAGCCAAAGGCCCCTTCCTGTATTCCATGTCTTTACTGTCCATGATACTGTACCTGCATTTGCAAACTAAGAGCAAAAAGACGTTGTTGGAATAAGTGGAATGCCAATGATATCTCAATGATCTATTGTGGTGTGATTCTGCTGTATGGCTGTAGCAGCGGCCATTTCAACGTCCATGTAGCTTGTGTTGTGTTGTTCACAATAAAAAGAAGCAGAGAAAATCCCCTTAACTAAAGATGCACCTGTGCAGCACCTCCAAAGAGCTACGTACCTCGGAGGAAGGACACTGTAGGAGACTTCAGGTGGCACCATGTACGTCCTCTCCAACAGACTGGGGTTGGGTGATTAGAGATGATTAGAGATGATTATGGTCCACTCTTTCACAGCCTCTCTTCCATCCTTGAAGTCTTAGGCTGTAGGCGCAAGACATTCAGGGTCATTACAAGTGCACAGTTCTGTGTGAACGTGGAGGAGACGCCAAAGGACGAGACCAACAGAGACGTTGAGATACATGTGACCCTGATGAAAGATTGTGCTGAGCTGCTGAACTACCACGGTCCCTGTGTGTGTGTGTGTGTGTGAAACTGTCCTTGCTGCTACAATAATACCATACTTTCTCTTCAAGCAGCCTCACGTTCACCCAGTGAACAGTGATTATTGATTGATTGATTGATTGATTGATTGAGTTATAGCACCATGCAGATTCTCAGGGCTGGTCTGTGTTTTCAGCAGAAGGTGATTCTGCTCTGTTTGTACAGGCTTTTAAGACAATATGAAACAGAGGTATTGGTAGGACCAGGTGAACCAGACCCTGTGTGGAGTGGAAACATATATGAGGGAACCTGTAAAGGGAAACAGTTAACCTGGTTGTGTTTTTACCAAAACGGATATTTCGACATCATTCCGCAATCTTCTCGATGTTCTTATATAACGTTTTTAAAATGAAAACACACACTGTAAAATATTAACTTCCTTAAAGATCACTGTACCAGATCACCCCAACTTGTTAAAAAGTATTGCTACTGTTTGCTTCGGTTTTATTTGCTTGAACAGTAAGAGGGCGTGTCAACCCAGAGTATGATTTATCATTCTGAAGAACACACCGCAGAGATATGAAGAAAGGCTATGACATCACTTTTCTGTCCTGTTGTTAGTTGATGCCAAAGAAATGAGAACAGTGTCAAAGCTACAAAGCCCGAAGTGTAACAACATTTGACCTACGGTATATAGTGTTTCCAGTGTGGATGTTTCCAGTGAGGTTTCCAGTGAGGTTTCCAGTGAGGTTTCCAGTGCAGAAACTGTGGTGTCTGCATGGTACAAATCCTCTCCACGATGAATCCAACAGCTTGGATTTGCAATAGTTTGCATGCATACATCTGTGCTTCATATTTTTATATGTGATGAGGCTTTAGAAATACTGACACGGCTACCGACATCATTTTATAGTGAAATAGCCCAGATACTAAGAAGGGCGGCGCTACCTTCGGTCACTAGGGGGAGATGGTAAACAAGTAGAAACGGTGTGAACGCTCAGTATGCACAAGCGTGTGCGGCTCAGACATTTCTGTGTAACGACCACATTTTGTAAGGTGGACCATACATGTCTATGCGACAGCATGCACGACAGACACATGAAGTAAATCTAGTCGAAGTGTACTCCTGGTAAAACATACTCTGCGATACAAACGACCCTTTGCTGTAGCGATGTCACCCTGAAATCCCTCGACTCCTGACTCAAAGCTCCCGAAACCTTATCACATAGCCGCAAGTTCTGCAGGAGGCTGTAATAAAAGTGTCATCGTCCAGAACATATTGCTATAGTTTATTTTCAAATAACCTCAAAGGTATGTATGTTCTTGAAAATCCAGACTAATCCACTGTATGTTCGCCAGCCATGTCTTTTAGGAAAACCCGTATATGTATATAGTTTGAGTGGAGTTGGGGTCTGTGATTTGAGGTCTTATTCCCGGACCAGTGGGATGCCCATTAGTCCAGTAAGGTGACCGTTCCTGACACAGTGGGCAGCTATTGTAGGTACAAAGTCCTTCAAATGGCTGCTTAGTGAAGCCAGAAAATGCAGTTTATCATATAGGTTATATATTATAGTTGTTTTTATATTATATATAATATAAGGAAAGTCTATATTACCGTATTTATTTTTTTAAAGCCTCGGCAGATTCTATATATAGCCAAGTCTTTGCGTCGCACAATGATGAGGATTCAGCATTCAGCAAACGCATCAGTTAGCTGAAGACTGCTAGTGGAATATATATATATATATATATATATATATATATATATATATATATATATATATATATATATATAGAGAGAGAGAGAGAGAGAGAGAGAGAGAGAGAGAGAGAGAGAGAGAGACGTTAAGTTTGCAGAACTGAGCTGACAGTCACGTCTCCGCCCACCGCACCGTTCATTGTGAATTGCTGTATTGCTGTTCGGAGGTTGTCCCGACCGAGCCGAGTGTTTCTCTCGCGTTTCTCTCCATCAGCTGACGGGGTTCGTAGAGTTGGCTACAGCCGGCACAGATCCACGGGGGACGCACAGTTCAGACACGGATCCGTCCGGCACCTACTGCAAATGAAGCATCGCTTACTGTAAATGACACGACAGCAAAACAGCACATTTCATCACAGCGATTGAAAGATCCGGTGTGGTTGTGGTGATGTAGCCAGTGGTGTGTTCCTGTGTGTGTGTGTGTCCTCCTGTAAAACAGCAGTAATGCCCGTTCTGTTGCTTTGACTTCGCTGGGAGAAAATCTCATATCTATTAAACATGGGATTCCTGCACCAGCTCCATCTACTGCTGTGGAAAAACGTCTCTTTAAAGCGAAGAGGACCGGTAAGTGTTGTGCATGTTTGCTTTTAGGAAACGGATGAATTGTAAGGGAAATGTTGAAATCCAGGCCTAGATGGTTTTCGTCACATCATTTCGAAACATAATTCGCGAAACTGTAGACGGGCGTCCACAGGACTGAATCGCTGCGAATGTCTCCTCCTGTTTTTGCACGACAAATACCAAAGCTTGATTTCTGTTGTACTGTGACCATTTAATTCATCTGGTACTGGTTGGAGCATATAGCATCACTTCGTACTGTGTGGAGGAAGTTGGACCAACAAGCACGACGCTGTGCAGTAACAGGTTGCAACAATTCGCTTACGGCGTGCAGACGCTGAGACTAAACCCCAGACCACAAATCTCATGTCTCTAACCAGAACGCTGTTTCTGATGCTCACGGGTCACCCGACACGGCCAGGGAGCTGTAGCTGCCTTATCTCCTACCTCGCACGTTATATTTCTAGGCTAAATGATGCGATTGCTGTGCAGCGCGTTCTTGTTGCATGAACCGCACGCGCTACGTTTGATCAAAGCGGTTGTTACGCTGCTAAAGCAACAGGCTGAGGCGCGCGCTCACATCCTTACGCGTGCATGGACAGACCCGCACCCATTAGGCACAAGGAAACGCAGTCACCGCCGTTGTGTCTGCTGTATATCTGCCTTCCAGCAGGGGAAAACAGTGGGTTTGTTCTGCGCAACACGGTTTTGTCTATTTATTATACAACACAGGATCCCGTTGATCTCTACAGGGGGGATAATACAGGATGTTAAGTGCATCCTCTGCGTGGAAAATATGAAAAACACTGTAATAGTGGAATAGGTTTACCAAAACAAATGGAGATCTCAGCTCAACTGCAATGCACTCAATCACAATCAAGTTTTGTAGCCTGCTCACATTGGTAAGAGTGTGGAGGGGAAACAGTAGTCATAGAGTGCTGATTGTGGCACCACTTGTATTCCCGTGGTCGTGGTGGAGATGTGGTGGGATGAAATGGGACACAAATTACTTCCTGCTGCTTCAGTACATAACAACCAATGGGGAACTGGCTGGAAGCTCTCTGAGTTTTATATGTTTAAGCTGAGCAAACATGATGTCCAACACCACTCCCAAAGTATGGTGAGATGGTTACCTGTTGGGTAGCAGGTGATCTGAATGGTGTCATTATCAAGGAACCGCATTCCTAACAACGTCAGAGGCCTGACAAAGTTCTGGAAAAATTCTATTTCAAGCAATAAACCTGTTGCAATAATAAACGCTGGCAATGCAAGCTTGCATAGCCTGTAATGCGAAGAATGCTGTATTCAGATTGATCACCTAGGTAGTGAACCATTAATCATACCGCTGTGTTTTGATGGAAGGAGAGTTGATTTCTCCTAAAGATGTGGTTCATATTCGCGGAGGTCTTAACTCATGCGTTGAGCTTAAACTTGAGGCCTGACTCATCGTATAATCTCTAAGTAGCCAGACGGCCTGACAGCACAGTAGGCTTTGACTATAACTCAGGAGTTGCTGAGAAGGACATATCCGTATTGAATATTAATGTTCAGAACTGGATGTGTTTAAAATGATATAAAAAGAAAACGCTGAATGCCGCCACGAAGTGTGTTATTTCGCCCCGTTACGCAGATTCCCTCTACCAGACATTGGCATTTGAGAGTGAGAAATCTCACAGCTTTAGTGTCAGACTTATCATCCTCGACCAATATCTGTTGGAAGTGACCGATTCCTTCAGATGTGCACTTTCCCTTATCCTGCACTTGTGCGTTGCGGTATTTGCCATAGGGCCCTATTGTGAGCTATCTTTAGCAGCGACACAATTCTGTTCGATTGTATTTTGGGATCCCTGGGGGGAAGGATCGCCAGTGTAAGATTAGCTCCAGCCATGTCATGGGGGGGCCAGTTTATTCAGGACCGTTGGGTTCAGAAGGCCTGCTAGCGTCGCAGATTGATGGGCTTTTTTTGGGGGGGGGGAGTGACTACTCAGCAGGCAGCTTGGCGATGGCGGGCTGCCCTCCCACGCAGGCTCAGAGTGGAGGAGTGAATCCTGTTGCTCGAGATGCTGCGTGCCAGCGTGAGGCTCTGTGGACAGCCTCCCTGGACATGGACTGAGCCCAGTCTTGGATTAAACTGCACTGCCAATGGGGCGTTGCCATTTAGTCTACGCACAGCCCGAGAGGCACCATGGGATCGCACACACTCGGACTCACAAGAAGTCTGGAGTACATCAACAGAAGTGGCACATGCTGCCCAGTGACTCTTTTATATATGAATCATAATATATTGATATCTTTTATGTCAAATGTTAGGAATAGTAATAGTCTCCTAAGCTTCATATTCAGCCCCATATATTGGCCTATTGAATGTTTGATTTGTCATTTCTGTTATCTCAGAAAGATGACGCATGAGAGTTATAAATTCGCCTGGGTTTATGTTCCACTTCTTTGTTTACTTTGTGTTTATTTGCATGCTTGAAATTTCTGCAGGCTGCAATTTTCCCACAGACGTCTAGCACCAACATGCCAGTCTACTGCCAGTCTACTGCCAGTAGATGGTCCGCTTCTACCAAAAGTGCTGACATAAAATACATCTCAGTTTTAATGATGTTGATCACCTCCTGCCTACAGCGGCCCTCATGGAAGCTGTAAATGTTCTTGCCGGGAACTCTTGCTGTGTGTGTGTGTGTGTGTGTCCTGCGCTGATGTGTGTGCGATGACGTGACATGTCTGTTCTCTCTGGAGCATCTGCTGTTCGGCAGCTTTGCTTACCCAGTGACCTGCCTGCGTTCCCTATCAAAGGTCACATCTCTCTTTCTCTTTGGATCTGTTTTTCTATCCTCTTCCCCTCCGTCTCTTCACTTCGCCCCCCCTCTCTCTCCCTTTCTCCAACTTTTTTTCTCTCTCCCCCCTTTCTCTTTCTCTCACTCTTTTGTTTCTGTCTGTCTGTGCTTCTCTCTGTCTGAAAGCTCACCCTCTGCTCTCCGCTCTACGTCGTGTGATGCCATTTTTACTCCAGTGGCTCTCGGTCTCTCAGGAGAGGGCTGGAGGAGATGACACTGCTGTCTGCCATTACCTCACACTGACAGTGACACGCAGGACGACCTACTTCCTGTGAGCTCTCCTCCCTGAATGATTGGCTGAGGCCAGGCATAGTTGCCTGGGTATCTATGGAGATGAAAGAGAGAGAGAGAGAGAGAGAGAGAGAGAGAGAGAGAGAGCAAGCAAGCAGGATCAAGACTTGGTCACAGCAGTGTGATATCTGGGGTAGACTTCAGGAAGGCTGAACCCCAGTCTTTTGAATTATACATGCTAACTATACAACGCTAATGGTGTGTGTGTTTGTGTATCTGTGTGTGTGTGTGTGTGTGTGTGTGTATATGTGTGTGTGTGTGTGTGTGTGTGTGTGTGTGTGTGTGTGTGTGGATGCATGGGGGGGAATTTTGCATAATTTTTAAAGAAAGTCACCTGTTAGATCTTCTATGCTGACATCATGCCTCAAAGTGCTTTATAGCACAATAATGGTAGAAACAGGGATGTCATGTGACTCAGAGGACTGATTATGATTCATCCTTTGAATACCATGGCAACACGTATGATAGAAATCTATTTACAACTGTGTGCCTTACTGATAATTGTGCATCTACTTATTTTGCAAATGTGCCTTTCAAATTATTTATTTTTCAAAATGTTAGTTTGGGATTTTTATTAGAACAATGAGGCAGCCAGGAGGGTTTTATTGAATTAACATAACCATATTCCTAATGATGGCAAATTAAAGCAGCAGCTCGCTAAGAAATCTTCAAGTTCAAAAACATCGATTCAGCAGGTACAACACGCTGCAGCTCACTCTGGTGAGTCGAGGGAATTGCCCTAGGGGGGGTAAAATAGGCATTCATGGATGAAACCAAATATATTAATTTACATGGAAATAAATGAATTAAAAATTTGTTTGAACTTTATAGAATAATTGAAAAAAGTATGCAATATGGACAAGACTATAAGTGTGTGTGTGTGTGTGTGTGTGTGTGTGTGTGTGTGTGTGTGTGTGTGTGTGTGTGTGTGTGTGTGTGACTGTGTATGTTTTGTGAGTATATGATAGGGTTCGTGTTCTGATATACACTGATAAGCCACAACATTAAAACTATTGACAGGGGAAGTGAATAACATTCGTTATCATTACAGTGACAACTGTCTCCTGTGTGCTGGTGGACATCCGGGTAATTCAGTGTTCTGTAGTGACCTCTTTCATCAGGATAATGCATCCTGCCCCAGGAAAGGGTGATAGGAGAAGTCTGGTGTTTTAATATACTCTAGTCACAGCATTAAAAGCAATCTATTATGCTATTATGCAATTTTTTGTTACATAGTTTGTCCACGTAAGCAATCTGTAAAGTTACAAGGCCACTTTTCTCAAATGCCTGAAATGCATTGTTGAAACTGTAATCATTTTTATTGTTACATGATGATGTAACTCTTTCCATATTGCCCGCCTACCAGCACGCTTTGCCCACTCTCGTCCTGTGTGCTGCAAGTTCTGAAGGCAGAGACTACGTGGCCACAAGCCAATCATAGTTTCCATGCGAAGTGTCTACAAGGAGCGCGAGAACATCAGAACCGGACCATGGAGTGATGGATGATGAAGGTGGATGAGTGGAGGCGGTATGGAGCTCTGGGTGATGATGTACTGGAGAGCGCTAGGTCGTGCCATTCATCTGCATATTACATGTGCCACCTACCTAAACACTGTTGCAGGTCACGTTCATCCCTTAATGGCAACATAACATTCAACAGGATAATGCACCCTGCCACATGGCAAAAAAACAACCTTTCAGGATTGGTTGGCCGAGCGTGGTAGAGAGGTCAAGGTGTAGACTTAGGATTAGGCTTAGGGTTAGGCTTAGGGTTATCCCAGGCTGCTCAAGGGTGTGTGGGATCTGCTTGAAACACAAGTCAGATCCATGAAAGTCCTAGCTCACAACTTCCAAGATTTAAAGGATCCGCTACTAACGTCAGATACCACAGGATACATTCAGAGGTCTTATGAAGGCCATGCCTCAACAGGTCAGAGGCATTATCACTGCACTTGGACAGCTTTTCAGATGAGACGTTTTATCCATAGTGCTTCTCACAGTAGACACTGGTTGTTAGGAGCTGTAGAGGACTTCATGAGCAATCTGGAGAGAACAATAAACTTGAGATCAAAAGAGGAAAAAATCTCTAGAAGATTCTTAGGAAGAGAACACAATGGTAAAAAACAGCACCCAAAAGTCTTCTACTGCATGTATAATTACTAGGGGTGTATTCAACTAAGGATTTTCATAGTCGAATCTGATTCGTCAGTTTTTCCCTTTAGTCGACTAATAGTCGAATCGGGTTTATTATTATTTTTTTATTTAGAGCACCTTAAACGGGATCCCGTTCTCATTCAGGACATTTTACCTCTTCAAAGTAAAAACCTAAAACAGTCAGATAAATGAATAGGCTAAACATGGTAGGTTGGCTTTATTCAGCTTTTATTTATTTACTTATTTATTTTTTAATGAAACGTTAGAGAACATTAACCGTTAGTGCGCATTGCGCATATCGAACTGTCAGACAGGCACTGTGCAAAATGTCAAAAATATTTTAAATAAAATATGCCTGCCTGAAAATATTAAACAATTGCCACACAACAGCAAAAAAATACATGGAAAGGTTCAAGTAACGGGGTTTAAAAGCAAACAACAACAAAAAATGTTTATAGGCCTACTTACCGAGACGCACCGCGACGAGACGACACGACTGAAACTACAAACTTTTTTTTCGCCTTACGTGTTTTAAATGGTACGCCATGTTGGTTGTTGTCGTGCGAAATGAAAGACGTTGATGACATAACTTGCACTTTACTTTGTTTGATTCATCTTTGTTTTTCAAAATACTTTAAGTTTTTTAGTAGCCATTATAATCTCGGCAGATGCTGCGCGTATTCTGTAGCGTGTTCAGCTCCGCTCGTTTGGATTGTGCAACAGCAGGGTGTGATTTATTAATGTGTAGTAAGGAAGATGTCTATTGTTAATGCGCAAACATCATTTTTAAATATTTATTAACAGAAATTAGGATTATTTTATTTGACAAAAGGTTATATATAACGAAAACAAAGACATTTCATGCAACAACTAATGCTTAGCTGCATCCTTGGGCACCTCCATGCAGTTAGAATGGTACATTCGACTATGACGTTCATAGTCGACTAGGGGGTATAGTCGACTATAGTCGAATCAGCGACTATTGCAGGTCACCCCTAATAATTACACATTCATAACCAGAACAGGAGATATTGCAACTTTAAACCATAAAAAACAAAAAGCAAATATCACAATTTTGGATTTGAGGCAAGTAGATTTTTAACCCTCAGTAAATAAAATTTTTACTTTATTAAATAAGCATATTTATTTCAATTATTTGAAGTATTCTTAAATTAAGTAAAATATGCGCTGAACAGGAAGGACTTTTTATAATGGAGAATGAAAAATATGAAAATGGAATTCCACTTTTGAATGTCCAACTGTTAGTCATCTTTAAGGTTCCTGGCTGAGGACACCAGCATGTGAACGTTCCACGTTTGTGTGTGTGTGTGTGTCTGTGTGTGTGTGTGTGTGTGTGTGTGTGTGTGTGTGCCAGCTGTCCGAGCACTGGAAAGCATGCATAATTGTTCAGTTCCATGGTTCTGAAAAAAATACCAAACACCTTCTCAGACGCAACATTGTCTGATGTGTCCCACGGCAGTTTTAGTCTTCGTTTAGCTGTAGCTGTGCTGTGAGCGTGCACGAGCCACAAAAACGATGAATTGCTGTGCTGTGAGCGTGCACGGGCTGCAAAACTACGAACTCCCGTGCTGTAAGCGTGCACAGGCCACAAAACGACCCACCGTCGGAAACGTGTCGCCTTTCAGTATCTCGCTGGTGACAGGTGGGCTTATCTGTAGTTTTAGGGCCGCTTTGCACATACAGAACCCCAGAACCTTGTAATGAGGTTGTGTATCATTATATGAGTGGAGGGGCCAGGCGAGGAGCCCCACTCTCCTGACACACCTCAGCCTGGTGAATTATTGAAAGCTCTCCTTTCCTCCTGAGAGGAAGGCAGGATGAAATATGCATAAGATGGAGGGGAAGAGGAACGGAAGCACAAGAGAGAGAGAGAGAGAGAGAGAGAGAGAGAGAGAGAGAGAGAGGGTGGGTTGAGGTGTGAGAAGAGTAGAAAGGAAGTTTTATATGAGGGATTCGTAGGCCCATTGGGGAACATTACCTGACTCACATGCGATTGGGGAGTGGTGTTTCGGCGTGGAAGATTATCCCATTTAA
The DNA here is from genome assembly GCF_052324685.1 of Brachyhypopomus gauderio. Classification (NCBI taxonomy): domain Eukaryota; kingdom Metazoa; phylum Chordata; class Actinopteri; order Gymnotiformes; family Hypopomidae; genus Brachyhypopomus; species Brachyhypopomus gauderio. The sequence goes on along the minus strand of NC_135213.1, from coordinate 33,916,601 downwards.
TGAGCAGAGGTGGAGAGGAGATGGCGTGAGTAACAGAAGAGGGAGGGAATACAGGGAGAGAGGTGTCAGGGAAAGTGAAGACACAGATTATTAGTGGTGGAGAGGAGAGAGAGAACGGAGAGAGAGCAGAGGTGTGAACACCGAGCGGGCGGAGGTAGAAGTTGGAAGTGAAAACAGAGGAAGGAGATGTATTGAGGAGGAGGAAGACAGAAAGAAGGGGAGGGGGGGGGGTTGAACGAGGGATGAGTGGTACTTTAATTTGTCTATGGGATCGTCCATAAATGCCTGAACACTGAGCCCATGCCGCTCGTTTGCGGGAACTGACAGAAAGCGTCTAGAGATGAGGCCACTCGGTCTCACGCTCCCTCACGGGGGCGGCTGGGCTGGCACCTTGCTGCTCAGCCAATCAGAGGCCAGAATGTGGGTTGAAGGGCTTGGCGTAGAGCCTGTTCCACCAGGGGTTCGGTCTCTGCTGTCCTCGGGGCTTTTGCAGGCCAACAGGGACAAGCCAGCTTTGGTTCCTCTTACATCTTCCGGAGGAGCTGAGTGAAGACCTCCCCTCTCATCCTCCAACCACTGGCGTCTGACGCAGGGCAAGTCGGTGGCTGGAAGGCTCGAACGGTTCATCACATTGCGAAAATCAAGGGGGCCGTATCGATTCAATATTTTTGTGCCTTTATGCGAATTGTGATGGAGTATCAAAGAGTTTGTGTTGGCTGAAGTTTGGGTTTGTGTGTGTGTGTGTGTGTGTGTGTGTGTGTGTGTGTGTGTGTGTGTGTGTGTGTGTGTGAATGGCTCATTTCTCAGTCCTGCTGTGTGAGCCACCTGTTAACTGTGGCACAAAATTTTTGCACATTAAGTGGGAATTCATGTATGTGTATGTATGTGTGTGTATGTATGTGTGTGCGTATGTATGTGTATGTGTGTGTGTGTGTGTGTGTGTGTGTGTGTGTGTGTGTGTGTGTGTGTGTGTGTGTGTGTGTGCGTGTATTAGATTATGTAATTAAAGTGTAGAGATTTAAGGCTTTGGTGTATTGGAAAACATTTAAAATAGTAAAATATGTCAATTTCATGACATTTTAACTATTGAATATTTTCCTGACTTGACAGTGAGCTGAATAAATACGTTTTCCATCCAAGCACACACTGGAGGTTGAAGCCTTCACTCCAGAAAGACGCAGCTCTGCACTGAACGTTTGATGATCCTCCAGTGTATGTGGTCACCAGCACAGAGCACTAAACACCGGCAGCGTTCAGGTGCAGCCCATACCACAGCAAGTGAATTACGGCCGTCTGATACAAACCGCTCGTAACTCTTGATTCACATGAATGTGGACATTAAAAATGGTTCCAAGATCATTGTTATGTAATGACATAGAATTAGTTTCATACGTGTGACCTAATTGGCTAGATTATGTCTATGAGGTGTAGGTAGGTATCAGACAGGAGGGTTGGAGTACATTTGGTCTCTATTGTCTACGGGAGGAGAGTTAATGGCTACATCTATACAAAAAGCCTGACGTCAGACTGACTGTGAGAAAGGCAAAGTTTTTGCCCTCCACATTTAAGTGCACATACAGCCTGTAAGTGCCACTGCACCAAGAAAGTTTTAAGAACTCCCTTCCCACTCGCTCTCTCTCTGTCTCTGTCTCCCTCTCTCTCTCTGTCTCCCTCTCTGTTTCTTTCTCTATCTCTCTCTGTCTCTTTCTCTCTCTCTCTCTTTCTCTGTCTGTCTCTCTCTGTTTCTCTCTCTCTCTCTCTCTCACTCTTTTTGAAAAGCTCCAGTCACCTCCATTTCCTCATCAGTTTTATGCTATGCAGTTCTGTCAGCTCATTTCTTCCTGTTACCTTATTGTGTATCTGGCAAGCTGTCGCCACAGCGCTCTCCTTCTCTCTGCTGCCCTCTTTCTCTCTGCTGCTCTCCTTCTCTCTGCTGCCCTCCTTCTCTCTGCTGCCCTCAGTCTCTCTGCTGCTCTCCTTCTCTCTGCTGCCCTCAGTCTCTCTGCTGCGCTCCTTCTCTCTGCTGCCCTCCTTCTCTCTGCTGCCCTCAGTCTCTCTGGTCCCCTCCTTCTCTCTGCTGCCCTCCTTCTCTCTGCTGCTCTCCATCTCTCTGCTGCCCTCTGTCTCTCTGGTCCCCTCCTTCTCTCTGCTGCCCTCAGTCTCTCTGCTGCCCTCAGTCTCTCTGCTGCCCTCCGTCTCTCTGCTGCCCTCCTTCTCTCTGCTGCCCTCTGTCTCCATGCTGCCCTCTGTCTCTCTGGTCCCCTCCTTCTCTCTGCTGCCCTCCTTCTCTCTGCTGCCCTCTGTCTCCATGCTGCCCTCTGTCTCTCTGCTGCCCTCAGTCTCTCTGCTGCCCTCAGTCTCTCTGCTGCTCTCCGTCTCTCTGCTGCCCTCTGTCTCTCTGCTGCCCTCAGTCTCTCTGCTGCCCTCTGTCTCTCTGGTCCCCTCCTTCTCTCTGCTGCCCTCTGTCTCCATGCTGCCCTCAGTCTCTCTGCTGCCCTCTGTCTCTCTGGTCCCCTCCTTCTCTCTGCTGCGCTCCTTCTCTCTGCTGCCCTCTTTCTCTCTGCTGCCCTCAGTCTCTCTGGTCCCCTCCTTCTCTCTGCTGCCCTCAGTCTCTCTGCTGCTCTCCGTCTCTCTGCTGCCCTCTGTCTCTCTGCTGCCCTCAGTCTCTCTGCTGCCCTCTGTCTCTCTGGTCCCCTCCTTCTCTCTGCTGCCCTCCTTCTCTCTGGTCCCCTCCTTCTCTCTGCTGCGCTCCTTCTCTCTGCTGCCCTCTTTCTCTCTGCTGCCCTCAGTCTCTCTGGTCCCCTCCTTCTCTCTGCTGCCCTCCTTCTCTCTGCTGCTCTCCATCTCTCTGCTGCCCTCTGTCTCTCTGGTCCCCTCCTTCTCTCTGCTGCCCTCAGTCTCTCTGCTGCCCTCAGTCTCTCTGCTGTCCTCCGTCTCTCTGGTCCCCTCCTTCTCTCTGCTGCCCTCCGTCTCTCTGCTGCCCTCCTTCTCTCTGCTGCCCTCTGTCTCCATGCTGCCCTCTGTCTCTCTGGTCCCCTCCTTCTCTCTGCTGCCCTCCTTCTCTCTGCTGCCCTCTGTCTCCATGCTGCCCTCTGTCTCTCTGCTGCCCTCAGTCTCTCTGCTGCCCTCAGTCTCTCTGGTCCCCTCCGTCTCTCCGGTCCCCTCCTTCTCTCTGCTGCCCTCAGTCTCTCTGCTGCTCTCCGTCTCTCTGCTGCCCTCTGTCTCTCTGCTGCCCTCAGTCTCTCTGCTGCCCTCTGTCTCTCTGGTCCCCTCCTTCTCTCTGCTGCCCTCCTTCTCTCTGGTCCCCTCCTTCTCTCTGCTGCGCTCCTTCTCTCTGCTGCCCTCTTTCTCTCTGCTGCCCTCAGTCTCTCTGGTCCCCTCCTTCTCTCTGCTGCCCTCCTTCTCTCTGCTGCTCTCCATCTCTCTGCTGCCCTCTGTCTCTCTGGTCCCCTCCTTCTCTCTGCTGCCCTCAGTCTCTCTGCTGCCCTCAGTCTCTCTGCTGTCCTCCGTCTCTCTGGTCCCCTCCTTCTCTCTGCTGCCCTCAGTCTCTCTGCTGCCCTCAGTCTCTCTGCTGTCCTCCATCTCTCTGGTCCCCTCCTTCTCTCTGGTCCCCTCCTTCTCTCTGCTGCCCTCCTTCTCTCTGCTGCCCTCTGTCTCCATGCTGCCCTCTGTCTCTCTGCTGCCCTCAGTCTCTCTGCTGCCCTCAGTCTCTCTGGTCCCCTCCGTCTCTCCGGTCCCCTCCTTCTCTCTGCTGCCCTCAGTCTCTCTGCTGCTCTCCGTCTCTCTGCTGCCCTCTGTCTCTCTGCTGCCCTCAGTCTCTCTGCTGCCCTCTGTCTCTCTGGTCCCCTCCTTCTCTCTGCTGCCCTCTGTCTCCATGCTGCCCTCTGTCTCTCTGCTGCCCTCCGTCTCTCTCTGTTCTCTCGCTGTCACTCATAATCAACTATGCATTACTCCCGGCTTTAGAGCGTCTACATTTCATGACCAGAGTCATTTTCAAGCCACCTTCTGTTGGGTTCTTTTCTGTTTAATTCAGTCTCTCTCTCTCTCTTTCACACTCTCTTTCATCCAGGTCATCTCTTTCATGCTCTACCGCCCTTCCTTTCCTCTCAACTCTCTCTGCCTCACAGTAATCAAAGGTTGCCCTCTTCCTGATTAATGAACGCTTCTTGGCCCAAGCTAATTTTGTTCTCATGTATAAAGTACTCCATAAAATATTGACCACTCTGATACTCGTTAATATTCATGTTCATTGTGACGCAATGTCCTCTTCTGCATGGAAATTTGTGATGCACGTTTTAGACACTTTCAAGAATGACACTCAAACAGATTCAGAGCAGAATGGGCCAACACAGATGTGGTTATTTGAACAGTAGGGATCATGAACCTGCTTTACCAGAAGAATCATTTGGCCTAATACATAGAATTTTGCCATTTTAGCATACTGCATTGTGCATACCCTCCCATACCCACCCATACCCACCATCCCATACCCTCCAATACCCTCCCATACCCACCATCCCATACCCTCCAATACCCTCCCATACCCACCATCCCATACCCTCCAATACCCTCCCATACCCACCATCCCATACCCTCCAATACCCTCCCATACCCTCCATCCCATACCCTCCAATACCCTCCCATACCCACCATCCCATACCCTCCAATACCCTCCCATACCCACCATCCCATACCCTCCAATACCTGTAGGTCTACACTTCTCAGATCAGAATTGAAATGATACGAAACCACTCGTGCAACTCCACCTCATTGAGTCACTGAAAAGCCGTTTCCCAATCACGTCATGATAGCAGTCTCCCAATCACGTCATGATAGCAGTCTCCCAATCACGTCATGATAGCAGTCTCCCAATCACGTCATGACAGCAGTCTCCCAATCACGTCATGACAGCAGTCTCCCAATCACGTCATGATAGCAGTCTCCCAATTACGTCATGACAGCAGTCTCCCAATCACGTCATGACAGCAGTCTCCCAATCACGTCATGATAGCAGTCTCCCAATCACGTCATGACAGCAGTCTCCCAATCACGTCATGACAGCAGTCTCCCAATCACGTCATGACAGCAGTCTCCCAATCACGTCATGACAGCAGTCTCCCAATCACGTCATGACAGCAGTCTCCCAATCACGTCATGATAGCAGTCTCCCAATCACGTCATGATAGCAGTCTCCCAATCACGTCATGATAGCAGTCTCCCAATCACGTAATGTACAACTGTACAGTGTTTTTGACATTATAATTACTTCTGCCAAGATTGATCTCTGTAGTTCCCTGTTCAAATAGCCCCTCCGAAATATCTAAGCATTAAATCGTTGCATAAGACATTAGATTCAAAAGCGTTAAACCAGTTGTCGTAATCTGTCAAACATTCCTGCTGCGCTGAGGGGATTGTGCATACGGTGGTGTGTGTACGAAGGTGTGTGTATGAAGGTGTGTGTACAACGGCGTGTGCGCGATGTGTGCGAAGGAAAATTCATGTATAAAGTGCTGTGCGATAGTCTTGTTATTCTTTCCTGTATCGCAGTGACATGGTCTGTCAGCAGATTATGAACAGTGAAGGAATAAATGTGAATCCTGTACAATCTGCACTCAATCTCCTGCATACAGGAAGGTGTAACTCTCCCGCTGAAACTGATATATGCCTCAGAGTAAAACTGCAAACTTCTGCATTTTCAGTCCATCATTAGAACCTGCACCATCCCAAAATACCCAAACAATGACACACGGGGTTGTCATTATGTTGGGACTCACAAGTTTGTTTATAGATGTTTTCTTTAAATATTAATATTTCAAATATTGGTAATAGAGTAGTGGGCAGGTGCTCTTGTAGGTGACCCAGTGTAAGGGGACATTTTGAGAAAGGCACTTATTGCTTTGCAAATGTTGATGATAATTCAAGAAATGCACTAAAGCACCTGTGAAAAACAGTATTAGATATGGAAAATATAAAAAGCCACAGCCATTAAGGACTCTGGCATGATGGTGTGTGATCTGTTCTTATTAACAATAATGGCACATAAGACAGTTCCACTTAATCTTTATATAATGCCCCAGACTCTTGCTTTCCAGTAGTTTATATGATGGTGCTCTTATAAACTAACCCACTGTTCTAATGAACCCACTCTGTCATGTCCAGACTTGCCCAAAGTTTACCCCCTGTTCATGATTATGAGTGTCAAATTTGTGGTTATGTGCAGAGATATGTGATAAGGTGTGATTTTGGCATATTCTCTTTTGGACTGTGTTGTTGTTTTGAGCTTTGCTAATGTGAAATGACTGTGTAAGTGTTAATAAGGCTGCGTAATAAGTCCTGCTGTCCCCTCTTTCATGAATGAGTTCCAGGAGGTTTGAGAAAAGCTGGTTGTGTTGTTGAGTGCTGGTTGGAGTCAGGGCCAGGGAGGAGAGGAGAGGATGACCTCTGAGAAGACCCGTCAGGTCCAGGTGGTCCTTACGGCCGCCTGACAGACAGATTATCTCACCGCTGCTCTGATGGAGAAAGGAAAGGAGGGATGTGATAAAGGAAGATGGCGAGAGACAGGGCGAGGCAGGCTAGCATCGTGTAAGTGTGTGTGTGTGTGTGTGTGTGTGTGTGTGTGTGTGTGTGTGTGTGTGTATGTTGGTGTGGGTGTGTGTGTGTGTGTGTGTGTGGAATGAAAGAAGAGAGAAGGAAAGAATGAGATGAAAAACTCACAACAGGGAGGATGAGATGGAAGCTGATTCTTTATCTGTGGTGTTTTTGGTATGGTTCGTGTAGCTGGAGGGTATGCGCGCACACACACACACACATACACACACACACACACACACACACACACACACACACACACACACACACACACTCATATACACATTCATACACATATCAGGCATGACAACGCAGAGGCGTTTCACACAGTTGTGTCATGCTGTGCAGTGAGCCAATCTGCCTGCTCTCTCTCTCTCTCTCTCTCTCTCTTTCCCACACTCCACCAGATTCCTTCCTTATTCCAGGCCATTCTCTACTCCAGTAGGAGCAAGCTGTTTCCATCTTCTTACCCTGTTGTGTGGCCTTCTCCCTCAGGAGGCCTGTGAGCTGGGTCTTGTATTCCCTCACAAGGGGTAACCAACAAGCCAACAAGGGTGTCCCGTTGCTTCTCCTGGGCTCTGGTTGCTCTGTGAAGATATCAGCCGCCACCTGGGCCAGGATAAATAACCCCCTACTCAGGAGGTGGATTTGTTAGGTTCAGACCCAGTTCTCACATTTCTGTAGTCTCCCTGTTTTTTATGAAATTATATATATATATATATATATATATATATATATATATATATATATATATATATATCCCCCCAGTGATGGAGAATGAGTGTGTTGTGCTCTGTGTAAAGGTGATGTGGGCAGTGTTGTAGGGACCAAGAGTGGGATGATGAAGACCACAGTTCTGGCAAATGGCTGCACACATTGTTACCATGCTGCCCAGAGACTCTGACAATGGCACAGTGTTCTGTGATGTTCATTACAGTATTGTATGACAGTGTGAAACAGGCATAAAGTAGTCAATAATGTGCGGCACAGGACACTGGAATAAAGTATCAGTGTGTGGATAGCAGAGAATGCTTCATAGTGTTGATGTTTCACACTGTCACCAGCCCAGAGCTGATAGGCTCAGCGAATGGATGTTGTTGAAGGTGTATTGTAGAAAACGTTAATGCTATAGACTGCTCTGACCATGCTGACAATGGTCTCCTTCTGTTCTGGGGTGGATAGAGGTTTTACACCCCCATCAAGGGGTAGTCTTCTGTAAAACAAGACGTGAATGTTACTGTATAAGAATGAAATCAAACTTTAAGTCACTGTAACTGCTGATATGGTACTGCTTTACAGTAGTACAGTGGTGTACACAGTTCAGTTCTGTGAGTTCAGTAGCATGGTGTAGAGTATAAGTCTACTTACATGCTCATTTCAAAAAGCTCAGATGATGCTACAGTGTAGTGACACAGAGTAGGTTGGACCCTCTACCTCCAGAAACCAGAATCTACCTCCAGTGTTTTTTTTAATTGCTACATGAGTGTAAAGCAGAGAATGTGCTTAAGGTTTAGTGCACCCGGTCTAAATATTAGAAAAGATGAGCTACATGAGTTAGTTCTTCTCACAATTGTACTATAAGTATGAGTTTTGGGGTCTTAGCAACTGCAAATGACTAAAATCCTAAATACCTAACAAAAAGACAAAATCTTTGTGAGTGGCTCCTCACCTAAATGATTTCATCGGTGAACACACACACACACACACACACACACACACACACACACACACACACACACTGGCGCTGGACAACAGCCTGGCTGTGCTGCACTCTGCTCGGGGTCATTTGAGCCTGAGTTGGGGGCATCACCGAGTTGTTGACCATCGTGACAGAAATGACGAAGAGTGATACGTTGGACACGTGAGGAAGAGGAAGGTGCACAACAGACAAAAAATGAGCCGGACACAGAGTCCAAAAGTGTCGGGGAGAGAGTTTGACACCAACACCTTGGGCTCTGGACGAGAGAGTGTGTGTGTGTGTGTGTGTGTGTGTGTGTGTGTGTGTGTGTGTGTATGTGTGTGTGTGTGTGTGTGTGTGTGTGTGTGTGTGTGTGTGTGTGTGTGTGTATGTGTGTGTGTGTGTGTGTGTGTGTGTGTGTGTCGGAATGCCAGGTAGATGTACAGACAGCCGAGGGACAGGATGACAGTAATGTGATGTAACTCATGGGGGTAATAGGACTGTCTAACCCAGCCCTGACTTCCGTCTGACTTGTCCATCCGTATGTCTGGATTCCTGTCAGTCTATCATGTGAAGTGTCCCAGATGCAGGAGTATGTACACACGTCAACATGCAAATGTCTCGCACGAGTCCTCTGCCTCAGTAGCTGGTTTTCAAATCTTTTTATAGTTAATAGGTTCATCTGCAGTGACTCTGTGTTCATTGCGGTGGGCTCGTTATAGTGCGATGAATTAGCCTCTTAAAGAACACGCAGGTTAATCAACCTTTAAGTTAGTCATTTTTTTAAAGCTGCCATCTGTATAATTGGACTTCAGGCAGATCAAGCAAGTAATTCCAAGTGCCGGAAAGAGTATGAATGTTTCAGAGTATAATGTTTAAGCAACGAAGTATTCTCCCCGCTGCTCATGGGCGAACAAATTTTAATGATCATATTGTTCTTTTTAATAAATAACACCATAGTTTATAGTTGTCAGGGAGGAGGCCAGTAAAACGAAAAACACAATTAGTAACACAACAACACCTCCGTCCCGAAGGAACCGCCTCTCAGCAAGTCGAACAGATCCGCAACAACACACACACAGCAACCCTGCTCATGCTAAACCCTAGCGCGACGCTTGCACTGCTAATAAGGTGGGGAACTGGTAGCCGGCGGTGGGAGCGTGGCGCTCCAGGACGTCGCCGAGCACTCAGGGCTACCCCGTCAGCCCTGGAGGGACCGATCATCAGGGGCTCTGTTTAATAACCAGCACGCTACTTCAGCAAAACATGCTGTGATCAGTACCTCGGTGAACTGTCAGACTGTGTTGTGTATTATAAGCATGTACTGTTGTAGAGATGCATGTAGGCTTTGGGAGGAGAGGGGAGGAAGAGGAGAGGAGAGGAAGAAGAGTTTGGAGGGAGGAGAAGACATTTGAGAGAATTGAGAGAGTTGCTTTCAGGATGCTGCAAGTGCTTTATTCCTGGAACACTAGGAACATTGAACTAAACACTAGAAGTCTAAACTCTCTTATGTCTTCGTAGCTATCACTAAAATAGTTGGTCTCAAGGGAAAAAAAAGGATTCATCATTGTCCGGCAGTAATAACCAATCATGAAAGGTCTCATTAAAGAGGCCGTCCTCCGCATGTTCAGAACATTGAATTGTAGGGTTAGAATAAAGTGTGAATGTCATTGGAGGGAGGGTCTTTGGAGAAAGGTCTTGCGTGAAGTGAGAGGGTTTGCAGAGGTGGAACGGTTCAAGTCTGGTTGAAGTTAAGAAGAACTTCAAAACCGCTTAGAGTAGCATTAAAAGGTCTGTTCAGCAACCCTGCAAACACCACCTGACTGTGCTAATACGCTCTCCTCAACCTTTTCAAAGAATGGAACCTAATAAATGTGAAATCAGGCGTTGCAGACACACGGTTGAAACAAACGGCTGCAGACAGCGTGGACGTGGGCAGCTGGGGCTGAGCACCAAGCCGAGTTTGTCTCAGTGTGGACTACAACAGAGCCCAGTTCTGGAACAGCCCAGGGGGCGGGAATTGAAGGGGGGGTCAACTTGTTGTCCCAGATTTGCCTCCCTCATGTGGGCTGCTATACCAGGGTTTGTACCTTGGCTCGCCAGTACAGGAGGCGGAACCCAGGCTGATTTGCAATCTCATTTCGTCTCGTCTGATTTCAGGGCATTTTCACTCACTTTATTCTTTGGCCAGTCTTGAGTTCTCATCAGCTGAGAGGGAAATGGCGGTGCGGGCAGCTTCCTTCGTCTCTAATGGACACGGCTTAAGGAGCAACGCCCGGCGGCAACTGAGGCCGAAGTTGTTTGCAGAAGCTGAAATGGCTGCTGGCGAGATTAACACCTTAAACCACAGCGACTGCATGAGACACTGGAGGCAGTTACAGTGGTCAGGGTTCGGGGGGGGGGACACATAGAGGCAGTATGTGGTGAACGTGTAAACAGAGATAGAGAGAGAAACCAGAGTGCATTCTTAGCTGTTGCTAATTTGCATGTGTACACACATGTTGAGTCATCATTAGAACTCACTACCTAATCATCTTTGTGATTAGGAGCGGAGGAACGAGGCCGTTAAGACTGTGTGCATTTGAGTGTGTGCATGAAGTCTTTCCCGCCAGATGATTAAACAAAGCCCCTGTGATCTGGCTCTCCAGTCATTTGTGCTCTTCATCATCTTCTTGTCATGTGGGCCGTCTGGAGGGCTGCAGTGTGCCGAGTGCTTCTGATTAAAAGGCCTGAGCACCAAGAGTGTCTGATTTCTCCAGTTAGGACTTAAGAACACCCAGACGAGCCAGCACCCCAACACCAAAACTAGCCAGCACCCCAACACCCAGACAAGCCAGCACCCAAATACCCAGACGAGCCAGCACCCAAACACCCAGACAAGCCAGCACCCAAATACCCAGACGAGCCAGCACCCAAACACCAGGATGAGCCAGCACCCCAACACCTGGACAAGCCAGCACCCAAATACCCAGACGAGCCAGCACCCCAACACCCAGACAAGCCAGCACCCAAATACCCAGACGAGCCAGCACCCAAACATCAGGATGAGCCAGCACCCCAACACCAGGACAAGCCAGCACCCCAACACCCGAACGAGCCAGCACCCCAACACCCGGACAAGCCAACACCAGAACGAGCCAACACCCCAACACCTGAACAAGCCAGCACCCCAACACCAGAACAAGCCAGCACTCCAACAAACATAACGAGTCAACACCCCAACACCAGAGCGAGCCAGCACCCCAACACTAGAACAAGCCAGCACTTCAACACCAAAACGAGCCAGCACCCCAACACCAGAACGAGCCAGCACCCCAACACCAGAACGTGCCAGCACCCTAACACTAGAACGAGTCAACACCCCAACACTAGAACGAGTCAACACCCCAACACCAGAACGAGCCAACACCCGAACGAGTCAACACCCCAACACCAGAACGACTCAACACCCCAACACCAGAACGAGCCAACACCCCAACACCAGAACGAGTCAACACCCCAACACCAGAATGAGCCAGCACCCCAACACCAGAACGAGCCAGCACCCTAACACTAGAACGAGTCAACACCCCAACACCAGAACGAGCCAACACCCCAACACCAGAACGAGTCAACACCCCAACACCAGAACGAGCCAACACCCCAACAGCAGAACGAGCCAACACCCCAACACCAGAATGAGTCAACACCCCAACACCAGAACGAGTCAACACCCCAACAGCAGAATGAGTCAACACCCCAACACCAGAACGAGTCAACACCCCAACACCAGAACGAGCCAGCACCCCAACACCAGAACGAGTCAGCACCCCAACACCAGAACGAGTCAACACCCCAACACCAGAACGAGCCAGCACCCCAACACCAGAACGAGTCAACACCCCAACACCAGAACGAGTCAACACCCCAACACCAGAACAAGTCAACACCCCAACACCAGACCGAGCCAACACCTGGACAAGCCAGCACCCGAATCCGACGCCTTTTGTCTACGAGCCCCTCGTGGTTTATATCCTGCTATTTTCACTATGATCTGATCCTGCTTCCCTTTCCACTTTACAGGCAGCGTGAAGGACACGGTCCTAATCGTAGATCAGTGCACTGTCCCCTGGCTGTGGGGGCCCTGTTTGCTTGCAGTGTAAATGGAGAGGCACCAGCGGGCAGTCTCCCAACGTGGATCTGGGGGCCTCTGGTTATTTATAAAGGGGAGAATGAGGAAATCAATGTGGTGAGATTGGCTGACTGCAGCTCCCTGGAGCTGCTGGCCCACAGCTTGCACATAACTAATTGAGCCACATATCTCAGAAAGGCAGTTGCTCATGCCATTAATAATGCTCTGCCACAACACCCAAATATATATATTTATATTTGTGTGTGTATGGAGCTTGCATATATATATATATATATATATATATATATATATATATATATATATATATATATATATATATATATATATATATATAGACTCAATGATGCTCTTCAATATGGAGGACATCAGCAGGATTACACAGATGTTCATTGGTTCTTCTTCTGAAGCATTTCTTCAGCTGCTGTTTGGTGGAGGGGCTGTGTTGCTCCACCCTTCATTTCTACACACCCCCGAGGGGTTCTGAGCCAGTCGGATGATGCACTTGGGAAGACCACAGATTCAGCTTTTTCCTTCTTTAGATTCTCCTGTGTGATTTTGGCAGTGAGCTCTGGATTATAGTCGTGCTGAAATATTCCTCGTCTGCCAAACTGCAGGACTCTGGGAGTCATCTGGTCCACCAGTGTGTCCACAGGCTCTGGTGGGGCCCTCTGTAGAAGTCATCTCCTAACACCTAGTGCGCTCATACAGGCCCGTGTCGTCACACTGTCTCCTCTGTGCTACACTGGACTGTGGTGGTAGTCATATTCACGCCGGACCACCGCTGAGCCGAACAAATCGTCTGACCAAAGAATGTTCTTCCCATATTCATGAGTCTCATCACCATGTTCATATTTTACTCAGAGGTGGATCCTGCCGTTT
>NC_135213.1:33895824-33898324 GCF_052324685.1 Brachyhypopomus gauderio | reverse complement strand
TTCAGCGTTTGCTGATTTATGCTGTCGTTGTCTCATCTGTGTGTTTAGGCTCTGTCTTCTAATTCTGCTTATGTGTTATGGTGTACGCTCTAGTGTGTTCTGTCACTGCGTGTGTGTGTGTGTGTGTGTGTGTGTGTCACTTGGGAGCAATGTACAGTGTCCTACTGAACCTTGTAATTGTTCCATTCATCAGTATGAAGGTAACGGGAGCCTGGCCAGGGTTACTGGACCAGCCACTGAACGCACATTATCAGATACCAGTGCACAACACACTCACATACAGACACCATCTCGCATTATGCATTAGGTGAAATGGGTTATGAACGGGCATATGAATGAACAAATGAGTGAACAAATGAATGATTGAATGGGTATGTGAATGAATGAGTGAACAAGTGAATGAGTGAATGAGTGAATGGATGAATGGGTATGTGAATGAGTGAACAAGTTAATGAGTGAACGAGTGAATGGGTATGTGAATGAATGAATGAGCAAACGAGTGAATTGGTATGTGAATGAATGAGTAAAGAAGTGAACGAGTGAATGCATGAATGAATGAGTGAACAAATGTTTTAGATATTGCAGATGTATCTGATTACACTAACACGACCTCATCAAACATGAGCTGGTCTATCTCACACCACTATTCCTCATCATCACCAGCGTCCCTACTTACCAAAAGCACCTCACCCGTTTACAGCTAACAGTGTCATTCCGCTGGAGCTTATCTGACCACGTACGCAGGGTTAATCTTCAACTGTGGCGGGGGAGGCGGGGGAGGGGGGGCCAGAGAGGAAACGGATGCCAGACAGGAGCCAGTCAGGATCAAATCCTGTAGAAGACGTCCGTGTTCTCGCCAGATGGGCCGTCCGCAGATTGTGTGTGTAAACACGGGCCCAGGGAGAACCAGCCGCCCGGGGAGAACCAGCCGCCCGGGGAGAAACAGCCACCCGGGCAGCGAGAGCCGCCCTTCTCCTCCTGGGAAAGGGAGGCGCTCATTAGTGAGACACGGTTAGAGAGGGAGGAGGGGAGGGAGAGAGGAGGAGGAGAGAAAGGGAGGAGAGGAGGGAGGGAGAAGGAGAGAGAGGGAGCGCAATCGAACGCCCGCTCCGGAGGCTGTCCATCACGGTGGGCAGAACAGGCAAGTCATCAGGTAGCGTTTAAGTAACCCTCCATACGCCACAGTGCCAGCAAGTCTGTGTTTGACTTGCGGAGGCGGTTGCCAAGGCTTCCATGGACTCAGACTGAACGGGAAGCCTTCAGTAACGAAGGACTCATTAAATCATCAGAACAATTACAGGCCCAATTGAGTAATTACAGGATCAATGTAGGGCAAACCCAAGCTTGCAGGACTGCTTTAGCAGTGAAGTGGCCTCTTAAGGGGGTGCAGTCAATTTTGGTTAATTGAATTTTGAAAAGCTCTGGGTTGAAATGATGCATTTGGGTCTAAGTAGTCCTTCAATGCAGCTGTTTTGACTGTGCATCTGACTGGATGGGACCAGTCAGACTCAAACCGCTAAACAGAGTGCTGTCCTCATTCGGGCTCACGTCCAAGACGTGCTCGGTTACCCAGTGCAGGTTTAAACCGGCTCAAACCACGGCGACGAAGAGGATGGACGAAAGCGCCCATGCCAGATCTTACTGCGTGAGACTGTGCTCTCTTCCCGCTAGCTAGCAGCATGTCTGGGTAGGAGACAGGAGGAATACCGCTGTGTCACCGCCCGCTGGTCTGGGCAGTGTTCCATAAAGGGCCTTTGGAGTGACTTTTGGAGTGACTTTTGGAGAGACTTTTCCTGAGTCCGGGCCCTGGCTGACATCCCAAGGCCTCTCTGACACATGGGCTGGTTTTTCTGACCTGTGACCTTTTCTCTGTCTTCTCCTCATGTGGTTCTTCTTGCTTTGTCTCCTGTCCCCTTTCCATCCATGTCCAAACACGTCTAACGTCTTCGTCCCAACATCTCTCCGCCATTCCATGTTCGTTTGTGGTGACGTCACTTTAACGCACTTAAACCCGCCATACATTGTTTTTTTGTTTTTTTTATTCCACATTCCACCTTCTTGATCTGTTCCAACATTCACATATATGTTAACGGCTGCCTGTTAATCTCGATCTGGACCGGACGTGATACCCGCGTGCTCCTCTGCGATGCGTCCTCCACGTGGTCACGTGACCTCCGGGCTCGTCTCTGCGGGACGCTGGCTTGTTCAGCCTTCTACAGCGCCTCCCCCCTCACCTCAGCCGGCATCATTCCCATCATGCAGTCCTTGTGTCCGGATGGCCAGAGAGACGAGTTTGGCTTCCTGCAGTACAAAAACTCCACGTGAGTCAGAGCCTGCCCTGTGTGTGTGTGTGTGTGTGTGTGTGTGTGTGTGTGTGTGTGTGTGTGTGTGTGTAACTGTGCATGTGTGTGTGTGTCACTTTCTAAAGGTTCCTCCAGTCTTTCTGCCAACACTAGCACCTAACAACAGTCATCATTAGCACTTGTAATCATGTGCTAGC